>NC_043003.1:98555899-98570899 GCF_006345805.1 Octopus sinensis
TTTTGTAAGTTTCTGGATCATTTGACCCAGTTGATGTAGTATACTTCGGCCGTGATTGATGAGCCAGGTTTAATGAAATCATAATGGAACACACCTGCGCCGACCACCAAACACACACCATCAGCTTCTTTTGAAGAATTTTACTTTCGGATTGTGTTTTAGTGGCTTGTCTTTGTTCAAACATTGTGCTGAACGTTTTCGGTTGGATCCATTTCTCATCACATCTTAGAATTCGATTAAAAAATTATTCCTTTTTGTGACGAGAAAGTAGCATAATGCGGGCTTCCTAACGTTTCTGTTTCTGATTTTCATTGAGTTCATGTGGAACCCACTTATCCAACTTTTTCACTTTACCAATTTGAACTAAGTGCGTCAATATTGTTTGCTTGCTAACACCAAACAACAACGATAATTCACGGGCACTTTGAGGTGGATGTGACTCGACGGTGGCTTTCAGTTCGTCATTATCCACCTGTTTCTGATCGACCGCGTTGTTCATTTGTGAGGTCAAAGTTACCAGAACGATATTTTGCAAAGTAATTTGACAATGGCTGCTTTGTAATAACATTAGAATGAAATACTCCATTAATATTCCGAGCTGTCTGTGATGCCGTATTTCCAAGAAAGCACTCATATTTCAAAACTGCACGAATTTCCGACTTATCTATCTCTAAAGAAAGATAGCAAAAATAAAAAAAAAATTATAAATGCATTATAAAAGGTAAAATGAGTTAGAATAAAGAAATAGAGGTGTCAGCTTCCTAACAAAAAATAGAGCTTGTCAAAATATAATATAGGGCAAAATGAGCAGCTGTCAAAGTTTACCATACACCTTACTACAGATTTCATACTTGACGACCTAATATATATATATATATATATATATGAATTATATATATGTGTGTGTGTGTGTATGTGAGTGTGCATGTGTGTATATATACATATGCATACATATACATATTTATATTCGTATATGCATTTCTTCCTTTTTCTTCTTCTCCTCCTCCTTCTCCTTCTCCTCCTCATGCCATTATTAAAAGGGTGATGTATTGGCAGAATCATTAACAGGCTTAACTATATTTCTTCTGACTTTCTATGTCATCGATATTCCCCGAATCCTACCGAGGTCATCTTTGTCTTTCCTCTTTTCAGGACTGATATAGTAAGATACCAGTAATGTATTGTGGCTAGACATAATAGACTTGCTCCTCCCCTGAAAAAATAAATGCTGATTTTGTCCGATACTTTAATAAAGTAGTTTTTGTTATCATAAACTTTTGTTGTTTTTGTACTTTTTATTGATTTTTTATGTTTAGCGATGTCTAAGTCTTTTGTGTCTTTTTTTTTATTCTTCAGTTCCGTAAATTCGAGAAAAGGGAAAAGAAACATGCATAAAAGAAAACCGAAGAAAACAAAAACTGCACGAAACAATAAAATCAAGAATAACAGAATATTCGAATTGTGATTAAAAGAATGCGTCTCGGTCTATTTAAGTTAATAGGGCAAGCAACGGAAGAAAGGCGTTTTACATCGAAACAGTTGTATTTCTGTAAAGGAACGGTGTTTTTAAAAGCTTATTCTTGCGCAGAAAGCCAGAATTGATGGTGCCCGTGCTTGCTTTGACACAAGAGTTTAAAGTAGGAACTGAAGTGACTTGAGTGATGGCAGGGGCGGTGGTGGTAATGGTGGTGCGTAAGGTGGTGTTGTTGATGGTGGTATTTGAGGAACTGGAGATGGCATGAATTGATGGTGATTGTGGTAGTAGTGATGATGGTAGTAGGAGGTTTACCAACGTTAATCCTTTTAAAGACATCATCATCATCATCATCATCATCATCATCATTATCAGCAGCAGCATCAGCGATGGCCACAGCAATAACAATGTCAAGCAATAAAAATAAGCAAATATAAAAAAAAACAACAGCAAACAACACGAACAACTACAATAAGTAACAACGACAACAGCAATTATCAACATCGAAAAAGCAAAACAGCAGCCATTGTAACAATGAAAGCAGAACGACAGCAACAATAACAACGTCAACATCGGTTAACGACAACAACAAAACGTAACAAAGAGAAAACAGTTACAAACAACCACCACCACCACCACCACAACAACAACAACGATAACAATAGCGACAGCAACAAAGGCAGGCAACAACAACAATAGCAACAACAATAAGAACATTAGCAACAACGTTGACAATGTCAACAATAACAACAGCAACAAACTACGTAGCTAAACAACAAGAGCAACAACAACATTAATAACAGCAGCAGTGGAGGCATCATCATCATCATCATCATCATCATCATCATCATCATCAACAGCAGCAGCAGCAGCAGCAGCGGCGGCCATAACGTAACGCCATTAGCAACAAAATTCCAAAGGGAAAAGACGTAACACCAGCTACTGCTGCCACTACTACTACTACTACTACTACTACTACTACTACTACTACTACTACTACTACTACTACTACTACTGCTGCTGCTGCTGCTACTACTACTACTACTACCTACTACTACTACTACTACTACTACTAATACTACTGCTACGACGACGACGACGATGATGATGATAAATACTACTGCCGCCGCTGCTGCTGCTGCCACATCAACGGTAACAACGAGTGGGCTTCTACGAGGTCACTGAACCTGGCAGATATAGCAGCCAAATATTCTTTAAACCACACCCTGGCGTCTTGGGGAAAAAGAGAGGGACACACTAGACAATGTAATCGTACATTGAGATGGTCATGGTCTAAGTGCCTCCGATTAGTCAAGTCTTAAGTTGAGGTAAAGCAACTGCAAAAAAAAAATCAACGAACAACAAAATTCGCAAAATGGCTGCTTCGCGAAGGAAATCACGAGCAAGGAATATCTGCTGGAACAATGAAAGTGACAGTAACAGTAGTAGTAGTAGTAGTAGTAGTAGTAGTAGTAGTAGTAGTGATGGTGGTGGTGATGGTAATGTTGGTTGTAGTAGTGGTGGTGGTGGTGGTGGTGTTGGTGGTGGCGGCGGACGCGGTGGTAGTAGTAGTGGTAGTGGTGGTGGTGGTGGTAGTAGTACTGGTAGTAGTGGTGGTGGCGGTGGTGGTGGCGGCGGCGGCGGTGGTAGTAGTAGTGGTGGTGGTGGTGGTGGTGGTAGTAGTACTGGTAGTAGTGGTGGTGGCGGTGGTGGTGGCGGTGGTGGTGGCGGCAGCGGCGGTGGTAGTAGTGGTAGTAGTAGTAATAGTAGTAGTGCTGGTGGTGGCGGCGGACGCGGTGGTAGGAGTGGTAGTGGTGGTGGTGGTGGTGGTGGTAGTAGTGGTGGTGGCGGTGGTGGTGGCGGCGGCGGCGGTGGGTAGTAAGAGTGGTGGTGGTGTGGTGGTGGTAGTAGTACTGGTAGTAGTGGTGGTGGCGGGGGGGTGGCGTGGCGGCGGTGGCGGCGGTGGTGGTAGTAGTGGTAGTAGTAGTATAGCAGTAGTGCTGGTGGTGGCGGCGGAGACGGTGCGGTAGTAGTAGTGGTAGTGGTGGTGGTGGTGGTAGTAGTACTGGTAGTAGTGGTGGTGGCGGTGGTGGTGGCGGCGGCGGCGGTGGTAGTAGTGGTAGTAGTAGTAATAGCAGTAGTGCTGGTGGTGGCGGCGGACGCGGTGGTAGTAGTGGTAGTGGTGGTGGTGGTGGTAGTAGTACTGGTAGTAGTGGTGGTGGTGGTGGTGGTGGCGGCGGCGGTGGTAGTAGTAGTAGTGGTGGTGGTGGTGGTAGTAGTACTGGTAGTAGTGGTGGTGGCGGTGGTGGTGGTGGCGGCGGCGGTGGTAGTAGTGGTAGTAGTAGTAATAGCAGTAGTGCTGGTGATGGCGGCGGAAAGGTGGTAGTAGTGGTAGTGGTGGTGGTGGTGGTAGTAGTGGTGGTGGCGGTGGTGGTTGCGGTAGTGGTGGCGGCAGCGGCGGTGGTAGTAGTGGTAGTAGTAGTAATAGTAGTAGTGCTGGTGGTGGCGGCGGACGCGGTGGTAGGAGTGGTAGTGGTGGTGGTGGTGGTGGTGGTAGTAGTGGTGGTGGCGGTGGTGGTGGCGGCGGCGGCGGTGGTAGTAGTAGTAGTGGTGGTGGTGGTGGTAGTAGTACTGGTAGTAGTGGTGGTGGCGGTGGTGGTGGCGGCGGCGGCGGTGGTAGTAGTGGTAGTAGTAGTAATAGCAGTAGTGCTGGTGGTGGCGGCGGACGCGGTGGTAGGAGTGGTAGTGGTGGTGGTGGTGGTGGTAGTAGTGGTGGTGGCGGTGGTGGTGGCGGCGGCGGCGGTGGTAGTAGTAGTAGTGGTGGTGGTGGTGGTAGTAGTACTGGTAGTAGTGGTGGTGGCGGTGGTGGTGGTGGCGGCGGCGGTGGTAGTAGTGGTAGTAGTAGTAATAGCAGTAGTGCTGGTGATGGCGGCGGACGCGGTGGTAGTAGTGGTAGTGGTGGTGGTGGTGGTAGTAGTGGTGGTGGCGGTGGTGGTGGCGGTAGTGGTGGCGGCAGCGGCGGTGGTAGTAGTGGTAGTGGTGGTGGTGGTAGTAGTAGTACTGGTAGTAGTGGTGGTGGCGGTGGTGGTGGTGGCGGCGGCGGTGGTAGTAGTGGTAGTAGTAGTAATAGCAGTAGTGCTGGTGATGGCGGCGGACGCGGTGGTAGTCTGGTAGTGGTGGTGGTGGTGGTAGTGTAGTGGTGTGTGGCGGCGGGGTGGCGGGTGGTAGTGGTGGCGGCAGCGGCGGTGGTAGTAGTGGTAGTAGTAGTAATAGTAGTAGTGCTGGTGGTGGTACCTTTTGTAGTCGTTGTTGACTAGCGTCGGATCTGGATAAAACGTAGATTTCTGATCAAAAAGACAAAAATCGAAAATGGCGTTAATTGCGATTAATTTTGGCGTTAATTGCGATTCTACGTTTAATTTTGATTTCAGGTACAGCTTACGTATATCTAGGAATGCATTATCCAGTTGGCGATTTCACTTCTAAGATGGCAGCGTGTGTAAGTGCGTGCGTATGTATTTGTGTGTGTGTGTGCGTGCACGCGCGCATATGTGTGTGATTCGAGATGGAAAAGATAGTGCTGTTTTCAGTGGTTCACAGATCTTCCCCCAGGGGCGTAGAGTACAACTCGTAGTAGTTGTAGGTGTAGTATTGATAGTAGCAGCAACAGTGGAAACAACTGTAACAGAAGTGGTGGCGGTAGTGGCAGTAGTAGTAGTAGCAGCAGCAGCAGCAGCAGCAGCAGCAGCAGCAGCAGTAGTAGTAGTAGTAGTAGTAACTGGATTAAGAGCTGTGGTTAAAATTAAAACATTATTATATCAATATAACTATATTTTAAGGCGGCGAGCTGGCAAAATGGTTAGTATGCCGGAGAAAATGCTTAGCGACATTTCGTCCGTCTTTATGTTCTGAGTTCAAATTCCGCCGAGTGGACTTTGCCTTTCATCCTTTCAGGGTCGATAACATAAGTAGCAGTTAAGCATTGGGGTCGATCTAATCGACTTAGCTTCTCTTCCAAAATTGCTGGTCTTGCGCTAAAATTTGGAACCAATATAACTATATTGTAAATTACAAAAGCAGAATATAGGTAGAATATTTTGCACGCCAGTTAACATGTCGTAACGGTATTAGAGTGCCACCTGTCTTTGGTCTGGGTTCAGATCCTGCGGAGGTCAGCTTTATCTTTATACTTTCGGAGTGAACTAATAAAGTAATAGTACAAAGGTCACTTCTTATTCTCTTTTTTCTTCTGCTCCATCTTTCTCTCTGGCTACGTTCAGATGTGGTGATGAACGGGCTCAGTCAGATTTAAAATGCCTAAGACACACTGTAGGTCACAACGGTGTATTTACGACTCCTGTAGGACTTGAAAGGTCGAGGACGGAAGACAGAAAAGATTTCACAGTCACACCACACTCTGGCTTCCCTATTGTTTGCGACAACAAAATGTGGGTTGGGTTTCAGTGAAGTTTTGCTTATCTTGCTTTGCTTTTCTTGTATCTCTTGTTCATGTTGAAAAATTTTGGAGATGAGTATAATCTAACCAATACTTTATTTTATCCATCCTCGGAAGGTTAAAGTTAAACATGACTTCGGAAGAATTTGACCTTAGAGACGTGACTAAATTCTTCACATTAATGATTCAGCCAATCCCAAGCTGATGCTGTGTGGCTATGTGTATATCTATATACGTTGATGTTTGTTTCTTTTGAAATAACTCCGCAATTTCTCAAAATATGCATGCAGTTCCAAAATCTCTCGAGAATATTGCATGGAGTAATAAAACGGAGCGGGAGGTTTTCTTGGAGGAACATTAGAACATTTCGTAATGTATACAACGAATGATCAACCAGGCACACGAAGTGATGCATGCCTTGGAGATCGACAAACTATTTACATAATACCAAAACTGGTCGAGTAGATGTCGTTACATATATACAGCATTTCGATTTCCACGTTATCAGCTAACATTACATTACATATAACATTGTCTTTCTAACATTAACATTGCTTTACATTGAGCGGTGTAAGTTAAAGAAAACTATTTCCACATATATTTGTTAACCCGAAGAACACTAAATACACATACATAGAGGTCTGATCAATAAGTATCCGGATTGTCGCCATAGTAACGAAGCTAAAACATGCGGAGTAAAGCCGCTTGGCAAAGATTGCCCCTGAACTCTGCTGTACATTTGCACTAAGTTCTAACGTTCTACCTCTCTTCCGCTGTTTACAGCAGTGCTTCGAAGAAAGACGTGTAGCTTGTGATCGCCGCATTGACCATGACAGAGAAAGTTGTCATGGCGATACCTGCTCAGAGGTTAACGCAAAGTTGCAGAAAGTGTATTGAGAGGAGTGTATGAGCCGGCAGAACTGAGAAAGACATCGCAGATGTGCATGCAGCTGTGAGGGGAAATCGTCGAATTACCATCCGTGAGATATCAGAGGATGTGTAGATTAGTTACGGTTCAGTTCAGTCCATTATCACTGAAGATTTGGGTATGATGCGTGTCTGCCAAGTTTGTGTCAAAACCGTTTTCAGCTGATCTAAAAGACACCCGAGTTTCAGTTGCACTGGATCTACTTGATCGTGTCGAGAACGATGAAAACTATTTAAAAGTACTGCGTAGGCCTCTGAGCAGATATCGCCAAATTTTTGACAACTCTGCTCAACTCACTCTGTTAAGGTCAATGCGACGATCACACGCTGCACACCTTCCTTCTAAGCACTGCTGTAAATAGCGGGACGAGCTAGAACGTTAAAACGTAGTGCGCATGCACAGTAGAGATCAAGCTCAATCTGTGCCAAGCGGCTTTACTCTTCATGCTTTTGCTTCGTTACTATGGCAGCAACCGGGTACTTATTGATCAGACCACATATATTGAATCGCTCCCATGGAACTTCAAGTTTCGTATGCTTCTTACAGAAACTTAGTTCGTCTATCGTTACAATTGTTTCTGTACCAACAGAGGCGTCTGCGAGACTAAGTCCTTTGTGAATACGAAACCATTGGTCACTCTATGACCAGACATAAACTTAATTACTTTTAATACATTACTGCTCTATGTTTTAGAGTGTGCTTCTTTTCCCGTTTTATGATACATTGACGATTAACTAATGGTTAGGGCAGCGAACTCGCGGTTGCAGGATCGCGGTTTCGATTCCCAGACCGGGCGTTGTGTGTGTTTATTGAGCGAAAACACCTAAAAGCTCCACGAGGCTTCGGCAGGGGGTGGTGATCCCTGCTGTACTCTTTCACCCACTCTTTCTCCCACTCTTCTTCTGGTTGCCTGCTCGCTTAGCCAGCGGGGTGGCGTCATTCGAAGGCTAAAACAATGCGACCGCATTGTGACCAGCGATGTGTAACAACATCTGATGGTCTGGTCGGTCACGTGATCACGTGATATATATATATATATATATACATATGTGAGTGTAAATATTATGCCTACTACAGACAAGTTGGGACTACATCTATAAATAAGGATGGCACTTATGGTGAAAACAGGAGCCTACATATATCGTCAAAAACCCCACACTCTTACAGAGATTTCAGAGACTGTCATGCCTTCTTTTTCAGAATCGGTTGCAATTCCATCAGCAGTTTGTATACCTTCTCCTAAATGTTCCGCTGGATCAAAATTGAGTGGGATAGGGCAAGATTCTTTCAATCTGTAATCAAATTTTTCTTCTTATTCCCACCCCTTACATAAGTTACTTCAGACATGATTCTAGCTCTACAGAAGATTGACTCACCCAAGCACTTGCCACATGCTACTCTACATTATAAATACGTTAGATTTTCGGAGTGTGGTTGAAATTAGTCTTTAGATAAGGATTCTTTTAGTGTTAAGCGTTTGATAATTATCAAAACAAATGTTGCCATTTCCAACAAAAGTTGCAACAAGGTCTGCTTACGGTAATATTGTCAACAAAAACAAAGTTGAAATGTTTGTAAATACATGCAAGCACTCATATATACAAATAAACATATATTTCATGTTGTTTCTATATACATATGTATATTATACTTACATACATATTCATGTGTATAAGTACGTATGAGTATGTGTGAATGTAAAGAGTGAAGGATGGTAGGTGAGCGAGACGAATAGCGATGAGGGTAAGACAGTTATTATACATAAGTGAGAGAGAGAGAGAGAGCAACAATACTTCTAACGAAAGGCTAAATTAAGTGGAACACACGACTCTTTGCGAAAGACAAATAATAACAACATCAAAAACAACTGTAATATCGTTAACAACACGACACAACGACAACGCCATCACTGACACTGTCATTGCCAAATCCCCTTACCCCCCACTCCCACCACCACTACAGCCAACGGCAGCAACAGCAACAACAACAACAACAACAACAACAACAATAATAACAACAAGAACAACAACAACAACAGCAACTACAACATCTGAAGCAACAAGGGTAACTAATGCAAAACAGAACATTAAAAGCGCAACAAACACAGCTCCTCCTGATCTACCCACAAAATAATAATAATAACAATAATAATAATAATAATAACAATAATAATAATAATAATAATAATGATAATAATAATAATAATAATAATAATAATAATAATAATAATAATAATAACAATAAAAATAATAATAATAATAATAATAATAATAATAATAATAATAATAATAATAATAATGATAATAATAATAATGATGATGATAATAATGATAATAATAATAATAATAATAATAATAATAATAATAATAATATAATGATAATAATAATAATAATAATAATAATAATAATAATAATAATAAGACGAAGAAGAAGGAAAAAAGAAGAAAGCCAAACTAAAAGACAAAAGGGTGTGTTAGAGCATGGTTTTGAACAACTGTGCGAACAATATGAATGTGACATCATCATCTTATTAACAATCGGGTGAATGGCGAAGGTTAATTGCGATGTAGTCTGCACATCTGGAATCACAATATCGTTACCTACCTTCTATCCTTCCCTTTCTTACACTCTTTCTTTTCCAATCTTTTCATCTCTCCTTATTTCTTCGGTCACTATCCACTCTCTCTCTCTCTCTCTTACAATTTCCATCTGTCTGTCTGTCTGTCTCTGTCACTCTCATTTCCCTTCTTCTCACTAACTCTTTTCCTCTCTCTCCCCCTCTCTCTTTCTCACTATATATATATTATATATATTTCTTTACATATGATATGACATATATCTGTATATATATATGCATATATATATATATATATATATATATATATATATATATATATAGATATAATACATATATACGTGCATATACATATGAGTGTATGTATATATAAATATATATATATATATAATAATGATAATGTATATATATGTGCATATACATATGAGTGTATGTATATATAAATATATATATATATATATATATTATATATATCGATATATATATATATATAAGTCAGTAAATGGTGGGGTTTGTGTTAACCACATGTAGAGAAATGATAGAAGAGGAAAAATAATAAGGCAGAATGCTAACGGAAAGTAAGTTTTAAAAAATGGGTGTGTGAAAAATTTTAAAAATTAAAAAATCCATTTTATTAAAATTTACTTTCAGTTTAGCATTCTGCCTTATTAATTTTCCCTCTCCTATATATATATATATATATATATATATATATATATATATATCTGAGGGTGTGACAGTTTATATAATTTATGTTGCTGCACATAGGTTAGACATTTTAACTATGAAGGCCAGTTGGTTGGCCGAGTTCTTGAAAATACAAATTTATGTAGCATTATTTCAATTAGTAACTCTCACTTTTTCTTATCAATAACTGTCTTTTATTTAGTTGTCAAAAATAAAATATACATACACACAGGACACTCACACCTACATATATACATACATGCATACACACATACATACATATGCATATACACACAAACGCGCGCACACATACACAAATATATATGCATATATGGGTACAGGACGTCACAAAACGTAAACATCATGAAAGGAGTGGCTGTGTGGTAAGTAGCTTGCTTACCAACCACATGGTTCCGGGTTCAGTCCCACTGCATGGCACCTTGGGCAAGTGTCTTCTAATATAACCTCGGGCCGACCAAAGCCCTGTGAGTGGATTTGGTAGACGGAACATGAAAGAAGCCCGTCGTATATATGTATATGTATATATTATATGTGTGTGTGTGTTTGTGTGTCTGTGTTTGTCCCCCCTCCAACATCGCTTGACAACCGATGGTGGTGTGTTTACATCCCCGTAACTTAGCGGTTCAGCATGGGAGACCGATAGAATAAGTACTAGGCTTACAAGGAATAAGTCCTGGGGTCGATTTCCTCGACTGAAGGCGGTGTTCCAGCATGGCCGCAGTCAAATGACTAAAACAAGTAAAAGAATAAAAGAATAAAAGAGATTTAGAAAATCTTAGCTATTATTAAAACTAAAAAATGTTAATACAAGTTATTACTTCCATTGCTTATTACTTATTAATTCTATTGAAAATTTAAAATAACTCAATAAAAATATGTCTTGCACTTTAAAAATATTAATGTATTAAATTATTAATTAATAAATAGAAATTTTAAAATAGGTTATAAAAACAAATGTGGTACATAATTAGCTAGTACAATAAATTGAATAATAAAAAAATTAGTTATATATTACAGTAAAATCTACCTATAGCAATACATTCACAGTAAAATTTGATTGAGCTATTGCCTAAGTTATTGCCAAGTCTTCACATTTATATTCTTGAACAATGCCTATATTTTACATAACGAATTTGCCTACCATATATACTATTCTACTTCGCATAAAACTTCAGCTATATTGGTACCTCTGTCTCTTATGTTTTAAGTACTCTAGTGTTTCAATATTTTAACAAAATAAGGTGGCTAGCTGGTAGAATTTTTTGATGCCAAAATATAACTATGGACCAGTCCACTTCAAAAATGTTATTGCCAAGTCTTCACATTTATAGTCTTGAACAAGCCTATATTTTTACATAATGAATTTGCCTCCCATATATACTATTCTATTTTGCATAAACATATTGGGATTTCTGTTTCTCATTTTTAAAATATTCTAGTGTGTCAATATTTTAACAAAACGATTTTACTTTGATAATTAAAATCAAATAATTTTTGATATTCAAATTATATCCTCAGCTGCAATATTTTAAGTAAAAATTGTCTTGTTTTGTACTTTACTAGATGTAATAACTTGTCCTGAACTTTTCCAGGTGTAATAACTTGTCCTGTACTTTTTCAGGTTTATAATCTTATGAATAATATTTCTGTTGCTTGCATTTTCCCATGATTACATGGGACACAGCCACTCCTGCGCCTACTAAATATTTTAAATATTTTATTTGTAATTTTATCCTTAGCTGTAATATTTTAAGTAAAAAATTTCTTATTCTGTACTTTATCAGATGTAATAACTTGTCCTGAACTTTTCCGAGTGTAATAACTTGTCCTGTACTTCTCCAAGTTTATTACTTTAAGAATATTATTTCTCTTGCTCGCATTTTTCCATGTAATACAATATAATTCACCTTTCGGCCGAGAATACTTTCGGCTACTATTCTTATGATGAAGTATTCGTATAATTTGATGGCAAGCAACTAAAATTTATTGCGGTAATTATGATTCTTAGCAGGAGAGTTTTAGTGTTACGGAATTATAGCCGACTCAAGTGGAACAGAGCGACTGCCATGTTACGTCTTAATGCTACTATCAGCAATACTGAAGTGAAATTGGTTTGGTTTGAGGATAGAAACTTCGATGAAGTATATGAATATATAAAGACGTACATACATATATACATACGCGCACACAAACATACACACAGAGATATGGACACACACACACATGCATATACATACACATTCATAGACTAGAACATTCATCATTCAAACCTATCCCAAGTAAGGCGCCACACGTCATACTATAATAAATACCAGAGTGGACTGTGGAGTGCGTTACTGAGGCCGATTTCGGTTGCATGTTGCACTTTACAGTGCTTTCCTTTTTGTGGTTAGGCGTAGGAGTGACTGTGTGGTAAGTAGCTTGCTTACGAACCACATAAGTCCGGGTTCAGTCCCACTGCATGGCACCTTGGGCAAGTGTCTTCTACTATAGCCTCGGGCCGACTAAAGCCTTGCGAGTGGATTTGGTGGACGGAAACTGGAAAAAGCCCGTTGTATATATGTATATATATGTGCGTGTTTGTGTGTTTATGTTTGTCCCCAACAACATCGTTTGATAACTGATGCTGGTGTGTTTACGTCCTCGTAACCTAGCAGTTCGGCAAAAGAGACCGATAGAATAAGTACTGGGCTTACAAAAAATAAGTCCTGGGGTCGATGTGTTCAACTAAAGGTGGTACTCCAGCATGGCCACAGTCAAATGACTGAAACAAGTAAAAGAGTAAAAGAGAGTATGTGTGCGCGCGCGGACGTGTGTGTGTGAACTTGACTGTTCACTCCCACACGCTGTTGTAAGTTTCCGCTCGTTGAAGGAAATTTAAAGGTACATGCGCCAGGCTGTTATTTATATAAATTTACTGCAAATGTGGGTGATGGAATTATACAATTAAAGTGGGGAAATGTTATACATTAACAGAAACACAATTACTCAGAAATAATCAAATATACATAATATTAATTAAAACAAGATATAATTAAGCATGAAATAAATAATGGAAAACATTTTGGATTTTCGCCCACATGTCGGGTAGAATCCACCGAGTGGGATGGGTTAGAACACATCACGCCACTATAACCCGTCATTGCTCGCACTGCAACCTTCTTCAGCTGAAGGCACCCGTTGATATTTCTGAAAGGATTGGTGCAGCTAAAAACCCTCGTCTTCAGGATGCATCTGTTTCAGCTTATTGTAGTAGTAGGAGCACTCCGTCGGTTGCGACGATGAGGGTCCCAGCTGATACGATCAACAGAACAGCTTGCTCGTGATATTAACGTGCAAGTGGCTGAGCACTCCACAGACACATGTACCCTTAACGTAGTTCTCGAGGAGATTCAGCGTGACACACAGAATGTGACAATGCTGGCCCTTTGAAATACAGGTACAAGAGAAACAGGAAGAAAGAGTGAGAGAAAGTTGTGGTGAAAGAGTACAGTATGGTTCACCACCAGCCCCTGCTGGAGCCTCGTGGAGCTTTAGGCGTTTTCGCTCAATAAACACTCACAATGCCCGGTCTGGGAATCGAAACCGCGATCCTCCGACCGCGAGTCCGCTGCCCTAACCACTGGGCCATTGCGCCTCCATTCAGCTTATTGTAATATCTTGTTCGTGGTTTTTCAAGCAAAATGGGTCGAAATAGCAAAATCGTTAGCCTGCAGGACAAAATGCTTAGCGGCATTTCGTCTGTCTTAACGTTCTAAGTTCAAGTTTCGTCGAGGTCGACTTTGCATTCATCCTTCTGGGGTTGAAAAAATAAGTACCAGTTAACCTCTGAGGTCATTGTAATCGACTTACCTCCTTCCCAACAATTTCAGGCCCTGAATTATCATAATTATTAAGGTGGGGAGCTGGCAGAACCGTTAGCACGCTGGCCAGACCACATAACAGCATTTCGTCTGTCTTTAAGCTCTGAGTTCAAATTCCGCGGTAGACTTTGTCTTTTATGGTTTGGGGTCGTTAAAGTAAATATCAGTAGAGTACGGGGTCGATGTAATCGGCTCAATCTCTAATTCAAAATTTCAGAATTGTGCCTTTTATTAGAAATTATTATTTTACTAGCAAAATGGTTCGAACTGACAGAATCGGTACTGCACCGCCGTACACAGTGTATGGTGGCATGTCTTCTCGTTATTTACGTTTTGAATTCAAATTGCACTGAGGTCGATTTCCTTTTCATTCTTTCGAGGTCGATAAAATAAGTAGCAGTTGAACAATAGGCGCAGGAGTGGCTGTGTGGTAAGTAGCTTGTTTACCAACCACATGGTTCCGGGTTCAGTCCCACTGCGTGGCACCTTGGGCAAGTGTCTTCTACTATAGCCTCGGGCTGACCGAAGCCTTGTGAGTGGATTTGGTAGATGGAAACTGAAAGAAGCCCGTCGTATATATGTATATATATATAATATATATATATATGCGTATGTGTGTTTGTGTGTCTGTGTTTGTCCCCCTAGCATTTGTTTGACAACCGATGCTGGTGTGTTTATGTCCCCGTTATTTAGCGGTTCGGCAAAAGAAATTACTGGGCTTACAAAAGAATAAGTCCCGCAGAATTTGCAGCTATCACTTGCTTTGGAAACACCTCGTCAACCATGTCTCCAGTATTGTCAACGCCAGCCCCACCAGGAGCGGAGCATCGGTTTTATGATCAGCTCCTGTGACCGAAAAGGCAGTAAATGTGGGTTTGCCAGGCTTTGCCTGAGTTGCTATTAGAATAGCGGTCTTCCGTTCTTGCCGCATTTTTTAATATATTAAACTTCGTGCGAGATTCGAGTTTCACGCGATTGCGATCTTCAGGCGAAACT
>NC_043003.1:98580899-98605899 GCF_006345805.1 Octopus sinensis
TGCAGCAAAAGAATGTAAAGAAATCAGTTATTGATCAACACAGGCATAATCATTTGAGAGAGGAGGGGTTAAGCATAACATGGCTTCGCTAACATAAGGCTTTTTATATTTTCTAATCTCTTAAGGCGGCGATCTGGCAGAAACGTTAGCGCGATTTATTCTCTTCTTTATTATTATTCTGAAAGATGAATGCAGGTACGTTATAGGCCTGTAATTTCTCGGTAGTATTAAAACCATTTTGTATTTCTGTGCCAAGTTATTACTTCACCAGCGTCACTGTTTTTATGGAAAGTAATCCCTTCTACTATAGGCACATGGCCTGAAATTTGTGGGGAGAGGGGGATAGTCGATTACATCGACCCCAGTGTTTCACTGGTACTTGAATTATTGACCACGAAAGGATGAAAGGCAAAAATCGACCTCGCCGGTATTTGAACTCAGAATGCATTTTCATGGAAAATATTATGTGCTACCACATAGGTATTATGGCAATTCTCCTCTGTGTCTCATTTTGTGTGTCTGTCTGTCTATCTGTCCGATTGCCTCTTTGTCTGTCTGCCTGTATGCCTGTCTATCTGTCTACCTTTCTCTCTCTCTCTCTCTCAAAGTATATGGATGTGACAGCCTGCTCTTTTATGGCAAACCTTACTACTTCTGCTGTTGTATATTAGACTGTATCGCTGTGTGTTTTTATTTTTGCGGCAAGTGTATGGCAGATACACAGACATACATGCACATACCGAACACATAGGCACACACATACAGGCACAAATGCAAAAGCAAGCGCTGACAAGGGTAAGTACCACAGAAAGACGAGAAAAACTAAACAAAATAAAGCCAGAAAGAAGACACAAATAGTCATTGAGGTTACAGAATGTGTAACGAAAGAGCGTTGACAAAATAACCAATAATAATAATAATAAAGCTGAAGAAAAAGTGAAATAGTGCGTATGTTTATTGGCAAAATGGCCGTCCTCAAATATAACAATACACACATACATATAAATATATGCATAAATATAAATATACATATACATATAAATACATACGTGCATACACACACACACATCAAATATCCGTCTATATCTTATGTTAATTCCCCGGCGTGGAGTATAAACACGTGCTAGGATTTTTTCCGAGATATGGGATAGCTTCTAGTCGAATCTAACAATCGTATAGTAATTGGATTTATGTATAAATACTGTTATAAGGACGATGCGGGCAACGATACTAGAAAGAGCGACAGATCTTTTACTTTTATTATATCTGCTACTACAAACAATATGGATATCAGCTTTGGCCCAAGGCCAGATTTTGTTTCTTAATAACGGCGATAATATGGGAAGGAGAATAGTCGAGTAATGATTAAGGGAGTGGTACTACTTAACCTTATAAATAGCATTTATATGGTTAAGGGACAGTGGCAAATATGGTGTATATTGTCCAGCACTTTTTCCTTTCCTACAATATATCACTCGGATTCATCTGTAAGTAATAGTTCTTTACATTGGAACAAGGTCACATATGTCGTTGGAAGGAGAATAATCGTCGACTAAAATTTCATTGATCCGTGACACTGGAGGGAAAAGTTAGAAAGTTCTGCGGCTGGATTTCAAAGGGAAAGTAGAAAGAAGGGTAACTAAATATCGCATTGCTATTGTTTCTGTCACAATTCATCTGCTAATAATTGTTTCTAGTCTCGGCACAAGACCCTGAAATTTAGGAAAGGGGAATCAGTCGATAGTCATCGATATCATTAATTGACTGGTTCTTTATTTTATAGACCCAGAAAAGTATTAAATTTAAAGTTGATCTCAGGGATGTTTGAACCCAGAATTTAAATAGCACGAACAAATATACCAATATATTTTTCCACTCTAGTAATAACAGCTACTAAGTCCAGCAATTTTTATTAGAAGAGGAACTCGATAATATAAAATCCCAGTACATGACTGGTATCCTAATGCAAAGTTGGCTGCGGCAGGATTTAAAATCAGAATATGAAACACCGTATTTGAATACTACAAAGCATTTTGTCCGATGCACAAGTGATTCTGTCAATCCACCTTGGTTGGCACAATTACTAATAAGAAATATTGGCTTCAAACTGAGACAAGGCCAGTAATTTAGTGGGAGTAGGCACTTCGACATAACTGGTATTTATTTTATCGCTCACGAAAGGACGAAAGGAAAAGACGACTTCAGCAATATGTGAACACAGAACGTAAAATCGGAAGAGATGCTGCTAAGCATTTTGCGCGTTGTGGTAACGATTCTACCAGCTAGCAGCCTTACTAACAAGGGTCTTGAATTTGTTTACACTAGGCCGGCAATTTTGGGTGAATGGTCACTCGATTACATCGACCCGATGCTCAACTGGTACTTATTTTATCGATCCTGAAAATGTGGAATGTAAAGTTGACCTAAGCGGTATTTGAACTAAGAACGTAAAAACAGGCGAAATGCCGCTAAGCATTTGGTTCAGCTTGCTAACGATTCTGTCAGCTGGAGGACTGAAGAAGAATAAATATTGGTTTCAACTTTTGGCTCAAGGCCAACAATTTTAGAGGAGGGTGTAAGTCGATTACATCGATCCCAGTGCTAGAATTTATTGACCCCGAAAGGATGAAAGGCAAAATCAACCCTGCTGGACTTTGAACTCAGAAAGTAAAGACGGGCGAAATGATTCTAAGCATTTTGCCCGGCGTGCCAACGATTCTTCCAGCTAACCGTCATAATATAATTTTTACGAAGGCATATGTGTCCTAATTATACCTTTTTTTCCGGTCAGACGAAAGCTTTGAGAGTGAATTTTGTAGACGGAAACAAAATGTATATATATATATATATATATATATCTTTATATATAAAAGTGAAGTTGTGTGTCTGTCTCCTACGATTTAGATTCCTAACTACTCCCACATTTTGCGGTGCAGTTTAACCAAAAGCGGGTACCTTATAGTCGTGACTCATATCGAGCCCTTCTGGGTATTAGCGTGCGTCTACGATGAGTCTACGATTTAAAAAAAATTTACCATCATTTTTTCCCATTTTCAATGCCATTTTTTGCTATTATATAAGGGAAGTAACTCTCTAAATATTCTTATATAGTTATTTCCCTTAGAAATGAATGAAAATTAAAAACATTATATATGCATATATGGGTACAGGACATCACAAAACGTAAACATCATGAAATACGAAGGCAAAAGTGGGTATGCGAACAACAAAAGAAACAAATGGAAAACAAGACAAGTAACATAAAGAACGACCCTTCATCAATTGTCGGTTGTTCAGCTGCTCCGCATTTCGAGCAATTAACGACAATATGAGGCTTCGAAAAACAGTTGCTCCCGCGAGCCAAAGTAAAATTTGGGATTTGCGGAGGGTCAAAGTCGATAATAAAAACAGGTCAGCGGAAACAAACAACAAACCAAAGGAAAACAAAACGTTAGGCCAGACGAGGTAAGGTAGCGAACGCTGGAGGAATATTCTTTGACAAGATAAAAGATGGGAGAGGAAAGAGATAAGAATGCTCCTGGTCTCTGCGTCCATCTTTCGTTTCTTCACGTGATCATCTTCCTTTCACCTTCAATCTGTCGCACTGACCAGACGCATTCTTATCTGCGACCAGATGCATTCTTAAACATGGAGTAGATGAACAGCTGACAACTGATGAAGGGTCGTTCTTTATATTACTTGTTTTGTTTTCCATTTGCTTTCCTCGTTGTTCATATATCCAAGTTTACCTTCGTAATTCATGTTGTTTTCATATTTCATGTTGTTCACGTTTTGTGACGACCTGCACCCATATATGCATATATATATACATATATATGTATGTACATATATGTATGTATATCACGTGATCACGTGACCGACCAGACCATCATATGTTGTTACACATCGCTGGTCACAATGCGTTCGCATTGTTTTAGCCTTCGAATGACGCTACCCCGCTGGCTAAGCGAGCAGGCCAATATGTATGTATATATGCATATATATATATATATATATGTGTGTGTGTATGTATATATCTATGTGTGTGTTTGTGTGTGTTTCTGTGTATGTTTCTCCCCCACCACTGCTTGACCACCGGTGTTGGTGTGTTTACGTCCCCGTAACATAGCATTTCGGCAAAGGAGTCCGATATAATAAATACTATGCTTATGTGTGTGTGTGTGCGTGCGTGTGTCTGTGTTCATCCCTCCCCACCGCTTGACAACCGGTGTTGGTGTGTTTACGTCCCCCGTAACTTAGCAGTTCAGCCAAAGCTACCGATATGATAAGTGCTTGGCTTTAAAAAAGAAAATAAGACCTGGGAAGTGGGGTCTATTTGTTTGACTGAAACCTTTGAAGACGGTGCCCCAGCATGGCCGCAGTCACATGACTAAAGTAAAAAACGACGATAAAAGATACATACAAACGCACACATGCACACACGCACATACACAAAATGCGCGCACGCATACACACAAATGCACACACTCAGGTATGCATACATATACATTTATTCTTTTCTACTCTAGACACAAGGCCCGAAAATTTGGGGGAGGGGGCCAGTCGATCAGATAGACATCAGTATGCAACTGGTACTTAATTTATCGACCCCGAAAGAATAAAAGGCAAAGTCGACCTCGGCGGAATTTGAACTCGGAACGCAGCGGCAGACGAAATACCTATTTCTTTACTGCCCACAAGGGGCTAAACACAGCGCGGATAAACAAGGACAGACAAACGGATTAAGTCGATTATATCAACCCCAGTGCGTAACTTGTGCTTATTTAATCGACCCCGAAAGGATGAAAGGCAAAGTCGACCTCGGCGGAATTTGAACTCAGAACGCAGCGGCAGACGAAAAACTGCTAAGCATTTCGCCCGGCGTACTAACGATTCTGCCTGCTCGCCGCCTTTCATACATACATACATACATACATACATACATACATACATACATACACACACACACGCATATATGTATATATATATATTTATATATATATACATTGTGTAAATGTGTGTATGTTTATATATCTATGTAATTGTCTTATAGAAAATTGAAAGAGTAAAAAAAAAAAATTTAAATGATGTCAGATTAAATTTGTCCCAAGGCACACCAAGAAACAAACTATTCGCTCAACTTAATGGGAGGTCGAAAGAAAACTCTATTGACGTAAAGTTAAAAATCATTGCCTTGGACGGAATAGAATTCTGTAATTCTGTAATTCTATCGATTGTAACAGTGTTTACGTTTTGCTTCTTTGTTGTTTTTTTTTGTATTTTTTTCTATTTGCCAATGTTTTGTAAACAATGAGACTGATTGAACGCTGATCAAACCCTATGTAGGAGGGGTTATGTTTTTCTGTTTTACATGTATACATACAATCGTATACATAGCAAAGTAGCATCTGTTTATTATTATTGTTTCTTCTTCTTCTTCTTCTTCTTCTTCTTCTTCTTCTTCTTCTTCTTCTTTTCTTCTTCTTCTCCTCCTCCTCCTCCTCCTCCTCCTTCTTCTTCTTCTTCTTCTTCTTCTTCCTCCTCTTCTTCTTCTTCTTCTTCTTCTTCTTCTAATTATTATTATTATTATTATTGCATCAATATCATAATCCTCCTCCCCTTCCTCCACCTCCACCTCCACCTCCCCTCCTCCTCTTCTTCCCCCTCCCCTCCTCCTCCTCCTCCTCCTACTCGGTAAGTGATTCCCTTCAGCCACCTCCTCTGTGACAAACATTGGAAAATAAATTAAGTAGGTGGTCCTTGATGTAAACAGACTGGTGGCTATCCATGCTCCGTATTTCTTCCGATGTCTGGAGGCTTTCCTCGGGAACGTCTCGACTTTTAATGTTAGTGGGTGACTGGAATGCCATCTTGGACACACATTTAAATTGTATGGGATTAACTGTTAGAAGACGGGGGTGCAAAAGCCTTGAAACCCACTCAGACATTTTCAGTTGTCTGACAGGTCCAGACTGTAATTCTCGAATGTGCCAGTGTGAACATGGATGAACCATATCGGGTCATCTGGGTTGTGTCTAGATAGAGTAAGCTCTAGGTCCGTAGATAAGGAAAGCATAAGTTGCCTACTTTCCAAAATCCTAACCTGCACAGACCACAAATTTGTGGTCTGCATGGTCGACCTAGACAGGTCTCGTAGGAAGGGACACGGTTACTGGAAGTTGAACGCGTTACTCTTGGCATACCAAGCTTAGAGAGACCGGAATACCGTATTAGTTAAGTTGATGAGGTCAATCATCAACAACAAACGGTGGTTTAACCTGTAAAGAGTAAATAGAGTGGAATGTATTAACGATAAAAAGGGATTAACGATAAAAAGAAGAAAAATGGATGGAAACTTAGAAATGTAGAAGAGGCGCTTAGGAAAGCACTACAACCGACGTGCTCGCGGCGAGATTGACCCTGGATCAATTCAACGCTAAGCACGGAGGATGCATTGTTAGACCTAAGGCGCATGGGAAACAAGAGAACGGAAGCCGCTCAATTAGCCCGAGTGGCAGAGGTACAACGTGTCAAAAAATCCACAATTTGGTTTTTGGTGGTCTAAAGTGGGCGCATGATACTCGAACCTGAGCAGATGTATGCGGCATTTCAGCAGCACTTCGCTGAACCGTATGGAACGAATGGCAATTCAGAATTCAGAATGGTTCAGTGGCTAACCCGACGGTATGCCAGGACTCTCGGTAAGGTACGCTGAACGTTGTGAAAGGCTGGTAACAGTTGTGGAAATATGGTATGCGATGATGGGCTATAGGGTGAGAAAATCGTCTAGCTTGGATGGTCTGCCTTACGAGCTTTACTGTTATATGCCTGGTATTTGACAGCCTCTTAGAAAATATCTACCGCAACGGGCAACAGAACGAGAGAATTCCTAGTTCTGTGTGTCGAAAAGCGGTGGTACTGCTAAAAAGGATCGAAATAAGGGGGACCAAATAGAAAACTTTAGGTCCATAACGCTGCTAAGCGTAGATTTCAAGACCTTGTTTGGTCCAGATCTGCAGGAGAAGAAGAACTGGGTCAAGGTGATGAGCAGGGTGGCCAGTCACACCCAGAAATAGGCTGAGAGAAAGCTGCCATTGAAAGGTTGTGCGGAAGTGGTGAAAGCATACATCGCATTCGTTATATATAACCTCCATACTGTCATACCTTGCTCCAGTTTACGTCTGACCAAGCTGGAATGCATACTCTTCCGCTTTTTGTGGAAGCAACACGTTCCACCGATCGAGCGCTCCATTTTTGGTCAACACCTGCCTAATGAAAGACTGGGCATTCCGTGGCTACTAATGCGCAGACATATGCTAAGCCTACGACATCTCCAGCACTCCCTTCACGGTGAGCAGAGCGGATGCTGTCATGGCGGACCGGTTTTGGTCTAATCTCCAGCTGAAAAAAAATCAAGGTCCTGGCCAATGGCACCCAGGAATGCGACGAAAGAAATCAAACCCCTGATATGGATATTCATGCTGATATTGTGTGAAGAATGACACTGGAGTGGACTATACAAAAGATACTTTTAAAGTTATTACCATCAATAATATTGACATCTGCAATAACCTTATACACATGTACATTTTGATGAAATTAAAACATTTTATTGGCATTACATACAACAGAATCAATGATAACTTTTCTAGACACAGGTAGGTTTGAGACAGAGATCACATCCAGTCAAAGTAGAAATGTAACAAAGGTCTCTCATATCGGGTTGTATCTTCTTATATAAGAAGTTTATCCAAGAACAGGCAAAAAAAGAAGACTCAAATTACTGCCTCTCGAATAAAGAAGGGGTCTACTTAGTGTCACCCACCCACTTCAAAATATATATATTACGTTGGAGCGGGCATGGCTGAGTGGTAAGAAGCTTGCTTCCCAGCCACGCGGTTTCGAGTTCAGTCCAACTGCCTGGTAATTGGGTACTACAACTTCGGGCCAACCAAAACCTTGTGAGTGGATTTAGTAGACAAACTGAGAGTATCCCGTCGTATATATGTATGTGTGTGTGTACGCGCGCGCGTGTGCCAAATTATCTACAGCCTCTATATTGATATGTCTGTGTCCCTGTAGCTTAGTTCATGTTAATATAAATGGTAGAAGGGTAAAAGACTCCCTTCGCTCATGAATGACCATGAGATTGCGCCTAGAAAATCCCCCTCCCCCGAGGTACAAGTCCAGACATTGTTGTTTATGGAATACCAGTGGTCGCCCGTGCATACAAGCCTGCCCTCTCCACGCCACCGATGATGTCCAAAGGAAAGAGGAAGGCTGATATAACTTGGCATCAGTGACGTCGCAACTCATTTCTACAGCTGAGTGAAATGGAACAACGTGAAATAAAGTGTCTTGCTCAAGAACACAATACACAGCCCGGTCCGGAAATCGAACTCGCTACCTCGTGAGCTCGACGCTCTAAACACTATGCTATGCGCCTTCAAAATTCATATGCAATGATATATGTCAGCCGGTGCATACAAGCATATATTTATTCATTTATCCGTAAATGTGTATGTTTATATATATATATATATATATATATATATATATATATATACATAAACAGAGAGAGAGAGGGAGAGAGAGAGAAAGAGAAAGAAGAAAGAATGAGAGATAGAGATAGATAGATAGATAGATAGATAGAGAGAGAGAGAGAGAGAGAGAGAGATAGGGAGAGAGAGAGATCAGTGTACTAAAGCGCCATCAGATCTCCTAAACATTCATTTTATATAAAAAAACTCGTACTTAACCACTACCTAGCGGGAACTACACCCACCATCCTTTTTAATGGCTTAGTCAGACACGGGAAGACACAGCTTGTGATCCTTTTCCAGGACATCCGGAACGTGTGGGAAGAATATGAGGACATCATCTTCAGTGCAGAAAACAGGCTTAGAATATTTAGAACGAAATGAAGCACTAAAGATTCTCTAAAACTAGGTGGTGTTTGTAAACGTACTAGCGGATTAAAATCTATATACCACGGTGATGCTCCAGCATGTCCACAGCCGCATGATTGAAACGAGTAAAATAATAAAACGGTAAAAGAGTACCCAGTTAGTACTCGAAATAAGTGATCGAGGTTAAATTGACTGATACTTATTTCTTTACTACCCACAAGGGGCTAAACACAGAGGGGACAAACAAGGACAGACAAACGGATTAAGTCGATTATATCTACTCCAGTGTGTCACTGGTACTTATTTAATCGACCCCGAAAGAATGAAAGGCAAAGTCGACCTCGGCGGAATTAGAACTCAGAACGTAACAGCAGACGAAATACGGCTACGCATTTCGCTCGGCGTGCTAACGTTTCTTCCAGATCTAGCTGTTTTTTTAAAAATTGTAGTGTAGTGAAGAGACTGCTAGTTGCTTTGGGACGCTTTTGGAATTAGTAGCAATGGTATGGCTTGTAGATGTGATGGCTTGTAGATGTGATGGCTTGTAGATGTGATGGCTTTTAGATGTGATGGCTTGTAGATGTGATGGCTTGTAGATGTGATGGCTTGTAGATGTGATGGCTTGTAGATGTGATGGCTTTTAGATGTGATGGCTTTTAGATGTGATGGCTTTTAGATGTGATGGCTTTTAGATGTGATGGCTTGTAGATGTGATGGCTTGTAGATGTGATGGTTTGTAGATGTGATGGCTTTTAGATGTGGTGGCGTGTAGATGTTGCAGGTGGATATGATGAATATGATAGTTATTAGTGCAGGACTGTTTAATTAGCAGATGCAGCTGTTCTTGTTTAGCTCTCCTTTATGTTAACCCTGATAAAGCAGACTTACGATCAAAGGTGTTCCAGCCACGACCAATCCGGTTATTTGTATATGATGCATCACATTGTCCAATGTGACTTTTATATTTTTCTCTTTTAATATGTTTTTCTTTTATTTTTGTTCCTTAAGGCCAGAGAATTCGTTGGTTGCTACATCAAGCGCGTCGAGCGATTACGTAAAGGCTCGGTCGCAGTAGTGATGATGGTGGAGATGATGGTGATGATGATGATGATGATGTTGAAAGTGTTGGTGACGGGGGAGTGAAGATGGTGATGGTAGTGACAGTAGTGATGATAATAACAGTAACGACGTTGGTGATGATGATGATGATCATGATGACGACAACGATGTCGATGGTGATATTTGTGGTGGTTGCAAATGGTAGTGTTAGCAATGGACCTGTTTCGTTTCCTACTCCCACTACTGTTGCTGCTGTTATTGCCGCCTTTCTTGCTGTTATTACTTCTATTACTGCTGCTCTTACCGCTGCTGTTTCTGCCGTTGCTGCTGTTATATTTATGCCACGGATGGTATTGACATTAAAAAGAAATTACCAGATGTCCTCACACAGTGAATATAAACACGAGTCAGGTCTCACGTGAACTTCAGTTGTGTTCGACTCACCATGACTCTGGATATCAGCAGAATTACCATGAAGACAGAAAAACGATATAATAGCCCCCATACAGCTAACATAAACAGAGGTCATACGCCCCACCTTTTCCCCTAAAACTTAATCATGAGCCTGTACGACCTACCACATTACTGTGACCTCATCTACAGTAACGGTTTCTGTAGATAAGATAGAAACGACAAAGAGGCGGGTGAACGATATGTTGTGAAGTTCATGCATTTCTGCAAATGATATATGTCTAAGGGAAGTGAAATATCTAGTAGATCCCTGAGGAGTAGATCTTTTGGGAAATCATAATAATAATAATAATAATAATAATAATAATAATAATAATGATAATAATAATAATAATAATAATAATAATAATAATAATAATAAAATAATAATAATGATGATGATAATAATTTCATTTATTTGCCGCAACGGCAAAGGATGAGGGGGACAATACAAAGACAGATATAATGAGATGATAAAAAAAATGGAAGTAATTATATAAAGTATACAGTGAGAAAAAAAAGGGGGACATACGTATAGCATAAAAAGGTTTTAAAAAAGGGGGTGGGATGATGATAAAGATGTTGTCCTCCTGATACAGGAACGCCTCTAATGATAATTGAGGAATCCCACTGTCCAAGATTTTCCTGAAACCCCAGGAGCAAGTGACCGCTCTCCGACTTACAGGTCTACACTTAGAGAGGCACCAGTCTTTCTTGCTATTTTAGCAACTTTCATCCACTTCTCAATAAACACACCCGAGGACAGCACTTCATTCTCCACTCTCAATTTCATTTTCAAGAGAAACTTGAAGAAGTCAATGAGAGCTCTACCAAAGAGGGGTGCATCTGTGCTCATGCCTTTCAGCCTTGTCCACCAAACAACCTCTTTTGCCACAGCCACCAGGCAAAGGGAAACTGCCTTGCTTGCCCCCCAATAGTTTGAAAATTTTCCACAAGGGCAGCAATTTGCGGGGAAGCAATTAGTCAATTACATCGACCCCAGTGTTTAGCTGGCACTTATTTTATCGACTTCGAAAGGATGAAGGGCAAAGTGGACCTCGGCGACATTTGAACTCAGAACATAAAGACAGACGAAATGTCGTTAGGAATTTACCCTGTGAGCTAACGATTCTGCCAGTTCGACGACTTATCATTAATAATAATCCTCTTATCTACTATAGGCACAAGGCTGGAAATTTTGGGGAATGGAACATGCCGATTAGATCGGCCCCAGTGCACAACTGTTTCTTATTCTGCCTACCCCTAGAGGATGAACGGCGAAGTCGACCTCGGCGGAATCTGGAGACCTCTTGCCAGGTATCTAAGCATTTCTCCCGGCGTGATAACAATTCTTCCAGACCGCCAATTTAATAATAATAATAATAATAATAAAATAATATAATAATAATAATAATAATAATAATAATGATAATAATAATAATAATAATAATAATAATAAAATAATAATAATAATAATAATGATAATAATAATAATAATAATAATAATAATAATAATAATAATAATAATAATAATAATAATAATAATAATAATAATAATATGCCAACATTATGGAATAACAACAGAAAAAAGATGGTATAGGCACACACCAGAAAAGGTCACAGAAAACGAGAAAGCAACCATACTCTGGATATGCCGATACACACAGATAGAGAAATTAAGGCCACAGACCAGATATAGTTGTCAGAGATCATGAAGAAAAAAAATGCTTTCTAATTGATGTATCAATACCGGCAGATGACAACGTGTCTCTAAAAGAAATGGAGAAACTCTCAAAATACAAAGACCTGGAAATAGAGATAACTAGAATGTGGAACCTGAAAACAGAAACAATTCCTATCATAGTAGGTGCATTAGGCATGATAAAAAAATATTCAGACAAATACATAACAAAAACACCAGGACTTACAAACACATATAACATACAGAAAATTGCACTACTAGGCACTGCACACATCCTACGCAGAACATTTTCCATACAATAACCATCAGAGCATCACAACAAATCACAGCACGTACCCAAGGCACACAGAGCTGCGCTCGGTAGTGAAGTGAAAGCACGCTATAAAAATAAAACTACTGAATAATAATAATAATAAAAATAATAATAATAATAATAATAATAATAATAATCATAGTAATAATAATGATGATGATGATGATAATGATGTGATTTCTGTATTTAAACACAACGGGTTCACAGAAATACAAAGGATAATACAGGACAATGCAACACGGTATGATGTGATGAGGAGGTTACATGAAGGCGCTTATGCAGAAGAATAATAAAACAATGAAATAATAAAAATTGAAGCAAGAAAATTTTCCACAAAGGGATAGAAGTCTTTCTAGGGCTGCTCGTAGAGACCTGACAAAGCCATGTCACTATTACCACAAGATAAATGCCTCCTCTTCATCCTCCTCTCTCAGTTCACATCATTCTCAGAGCAGACCCATTCACAGGACCATTCTTACCACATTCATACATTCATCCACACCTTAACAAATTTCATGAAAGGCAGCACTGCCCTCTCCACTCTACTTTCTAAGTGAAATTTAAAAAAATCGATGAAGGCTTGATCAAAGAGGTAAGTCTGTTTTCAGCCGTTTCAATCTGGTCCACCACATAATCTCATATACTATGGCCACGAGACAGCTTAATACTGCCCGTCCTTCCCCACCAAAAGAAATATATAAGACGATTTTCCCAATGGACTCAACCGGTTGTCGGAAAGTGTTCGAGATAAACCAAACAAGTCAGCAATGCTCGAGTACTGTGAGCGCATGTAGAACTGTTTCGTCGCTCTACGCGATCTTCGGACAGGCCCAGCTGACGGCACTTCAATGTCTGTAGAGCTCATCCTAAGCCCGTAATGCCCACCAGGCTAAAGATTTGCAGAAATTATCCATGGGTGACGGAACAGACTAACCAGTTAATTCTCATCGATTCCCAGAGTTTCCCCGAGAACATAATCTCTCCTGCCCGCCACTACACCTCTATACAACGCCAAAGTGGAACTTACATCGACCGCAATACCCGATTAATTAACAGAAGACAGTAAGAGCCTGACAACACTCTCGGTAGCAGATACCCTTCCTCGGCCTACGCTTAATCATGGATTGCAGCTCAACGTGACAATCTTCAGGAAAGCGAGTTTGAAAAACAGTGACCACACCTGCGCAGAAGATATAGTAGTCTCCGTACAAGTTAGCGCATCAGCTGGTGAGGAATTCAGTGGGTGTGGACAACAAATGGAGCACCTGGCCAGGGGAGCGCTCTCTTTCTACAAAAAGCGGGAGGGTATGCGTCTGGTCAGATGTAAACTGGTATGACACGACGATCAGGCAGTAATATATAAAGGAGCCATTCGGCACCACTGTCTGACCTTTCAGGGATCGCTTTCTCTCGGTGCATTCATGGGTGAGATTGGCCACGCTAATCGTTACCCGGTCCCTAGTCTTTTTCACCTGAAGATTGGACAGAAACTGGTCCTCCGTGAGAGCAGCTGCCAAATATTGGTGTTCGATCCAATAGAAGGCTTTAGATTGATCTAAATTGATCAGAGCATCACCCATGCTGGGTGCATTACTCACTCTGTCTATAATGTATTCATTGTATGAGGCAGAAGTTATCATTGACAGACCTGCCAAGTAGTAGTAGTAGTGGTAGTAGTAGTAGTAGTAGTAGTAGTAGGAGTAGTTGTGGTGGTAGTGGTGGTGATGGCGGCGGTAGTGGTAGAGGTGGTAGCGGCGATGGCTGGTGTCTATAGACGTTATAGCAATGGTGGTGGGCTGTCTTCGGATGCTATCATCGCGAAGTGTTTGCTGGTGTTTGCTGCAGCTAATGTTATTGTTAGCTGTAGTCGGGTTCGGTAGCTGTGGCCGTGGCCGTGTTCTTAGTATTACTATCATTGTATATTATGTACTGTGTATCATATATTGATGTTGTTAAGATGGTGGACGTGGTTGGCGTTCAGAGTGATGAAAGCAGTGTTGATGTTTCTAGTAGGACAATCCGTGACAATATTTACACTGTGTTGTTTTTTGTGGTAAGTATAAAGTTTCCCTTGTTGTTGTTGCTTATATACTTTTAGTCGTAAGTGATAGCGGTTATGACAATGGTGCGGTTGTGGGCGGTGTAAGTTGTAGATACGGCTGTAATTGTTGTTATTATCAGTACCATGTCAATGGTGGTAGGGCTAGCGTTGACGGTGTTGAGAGAGATCGTTGTTGATGGGTATGGTAGTAGTTGTAATGATGAGTAGTCATAGTGCCATTGTTATTATTATTATTATTATTATTATTATTATTATTATATTATTATTATTATTATTATTATTATTATTATTACTATTGTTGTTGTTGTTCTTATTGTTATTATTATTGTTGTTGTTATTATTATTATTTTTGTCATCATCTATTATTATTATTATTATTATTATCATTATTATTATTAATATTATTATTATTATTATTATTATTATTATTATTATTAGTGGTAGTAGTAGTAGTAGTAGTTGTAGTAGTAGTTGTAGTATTCGCGGATTTCGACGTCATTATCGTAGTTAAAATATTGATAGCAGGAGGTTAGGGGTAAGTAGGATTGTAATGTGCTGCTGATGCTGGTGGTCAAAGTTGTCGCCCAGCCACCCTCAACGTCTTCTGCTTTTTCAGAGGGTGGGAGGGGGGTTGTTCATGGGTGGGTAGCAGCGGGTATTGGTGGTCGTCCTGTTGCAGAAGTAGAATAAAAGTATAGGCTGTTAGGTGAATGACATTGGAATAAAAAATTCTTTTTTTCTACTGTAGGCACAAGGCATAAAATTTGGAGGAAGGGAGCTAGTCGATTACATCGACACCAGTATTCCACTGGTACTTATCGACCTTGAAATGATGAAAGGCAAATGTCTCCTTAACTCGCATGATGCCAAATAATATATACAAAGCATACCAATGAACACACACACACACACTCTCTCTCTCAACAACAACAATACATACACACATATAATCACACACATGCATATAATCACACACCCATACACAGATATGCACACACACATGCACATAAACGCATACAAACGCACACATATACACACATACACATCCACGGCAACGTCAGTCAGCATTATCCTTCAATCACCAGCCTATTTTCACTGCCACGTGTATGTATATATATTATATATATATATATATATATATATAAATTAGAAAAAGCACCTTTCATCAATTCAAAATGAAAAATTAAATTACACCATCTAGAAAATTACATATAATAGAAATATTAAATATAAGATAAAAATAATATACCGATGATTAAGTAATGTGCAAAATAATAAATAAATAAATAAATTTATTATTTATAGATAAATGAATAAATAAATTTATTATTTATAAATAAATAAATAAATAAATTTATTATTTATAAATAAATAAATAAATTTATTATTTATTATTTATTATTTTGCACATTCCTTAATCATCGGTATATTATTTTTATCTTATATTTAATATTTCTATTATATGTAATTTTCTAGATGGTGTAATTTAATTTTTCATTTTTAATTGATGAAAGGTGGGTTTTTTTCCTAATTTATATATATATTATATTTTGTGAAATTTGATTTAGTATTTCTAAATTGAATTTTTCCCTGTAAGTTAGGAATAATATTCCCTCAAATTATTATTATTATTATTATTATTATTATTATTATATATATATTTAGGGGAGAATTCACGAAAAAAATAAAAACACGAAGACAGGTGGTATAGACAACAAACAGATGTATTAGTTTAACGCTCAGGAAGTGGAGAAGTCTTTAACGTTTCGAACCTATGCTCTTCCACAGGAAAGAACACAGAAAGAAACAAGGAATGAAAATAAGGAATGTGTAGTGGCTAGCGATCTATCATATAGATATATAAACAAACTCATATATATACATACATATATACATATATATATATATATATATATATATATATATATATATATATATATATATTATTTCTTTACTACCACAAGGGGCTAAACACAGAGGGGACAATATATATATATATATATATATATATATATATATATATATATATATATATATATATATATATATATATATATACACATATACATACACACGTCATATATATATATATGAATATATATATGTATACATATCTATCAATCTACTACCAAATGTGAATTTTTTACATTATGCAATCTATTTGACTTCTTCTTCTTCTTCTTCTTCTTCTTCTTCTTCTTCTTCTTCTTATTATTATTATTATTATTATTATTATTATTATTATTATATTATTATTATTATTATTATTATTATTATATTATTATTATTCCTCTTCTTTAAACTTCAAAATAGAGTTCTACCAATAATAACTGTTCCAAAGCATGGTTTTTCTCACCACTTTGCAACATAGCATCAGAACGATCAGATATGTATTTTGCTTTTGCGAAACTATCAATAAAGTTGATCTAAGTCAAATTACTAACACAACCTGGTGCGAAACTCAGAGTTGATTATCAAATTTTGATGTAATAAACATTAGCATCCACACAACCCAATGCATTAATTCCTATATCAGATATTTCGCTAAGAACTATTTTGATTCTGTTTACAACTTATATAATGATATATATATATAGGTGTGTGTCTGTTTATAAAAGTATACATTAAACTATTTGCACACTAACACACATATGCACACCTACACACTGACATTATCCACTTAATGTTTTACCTGTATTTTTTTACTAAATCTTTAATCCTTTACTTGTTTCTACCATTTCACTGCGACCATGTTGGGGCACTGTCTTGAAGAGATTGGCCGAATAAATCGACCCCTGTACTTATTCCTTAAAGCTTTGTACTTATTCTATCGGTCTCCTTTGCAGCACTACGAGGGTGCTAGGGCGTATACAAACCAATATCAGTTGTCATGTATAGAATGGACTCTCCCGTCGTTAAACGGCATGTGAGGGGTTCGACAATTTGTTACCCACACAATTTCTTACCCACACCCACACAGATGATTTGTTTATAATGATCAAATGTTTGTGTCGACATAAGCTCACTCCCGTCATTAAATCGGCATTACCTGTACAGGTGCAATTGGGTGCCACATGTCAAATGTCTAAATGATCGCAGAGCAACATGAAATGAAGTGCTTTGCTCAAGAACACAACACAAAGCCCGGTCTGCGAATCGAACCCACGAACTCACAATCGTGAGTGCAACACCCTAACCACTAAACCACACCCACCCACACACCCACACGCAAACACACACACACACACACACACACACAACACACACACACACACATATATATATATATATATATATATATATATATATATGTTCACACGCACAAGAGGCTTCTTTCAGTCTCCGTCCTCCAAATACGCTCACAAGGCTTTACTCGACTATGCTAGAAAACATTTACCCAAGAGGCCACGGTAGTGGAACTGGACCTAAGACCACATGGTTGGGAATCAGATTGAATAATTTTAAAGACCTACCCCTGGAAATCTATGCCAATATAGATCCCTTTACTAAATGGTTGCTCAATCTGCTAGAAACAGCAGCCACACCACCCTAAAATCTTATTTTACGAAAAGGAGAACGTCATTCTTAGTACAGTGTATATGACCAAAATATACAATGGTCAAGAGTAGAAAACTTCTGTCCTCTTTCCTGATAGGCCAAAAATAACCCGCAGATAAACCAAAACAACAGCCTTTATCGGTCTATCAAATTATCTATTTGTCTCGTAGCAGTCTTTATGTGTGGTTTGTGTGTCTATATGTGCGTGTGACTGTGTGTTTATGGGTGTGTATCTATGTGTGTGTGTATGCGTGTTTATCTATGAGTGTTTCTGTAATATGCGTTGTGTGTAATATGAGTGTCTGTTTGTGTTATTTATTTATTTCTCACTATCAGTCTGTCAATCTCCCGCCCTTCTATTTTCTCTCTTTATCTTACTGCTTATCGTCCTATTTTCCTTATCAAAACCCTCAAAATAATAAAATAACTAACAAAGAGAGAAAACAACAAGCAACAGAAAGTTGTTCTCCTCCCATGAAGTACGCATTACCCTCCTTTAAGAAGATGTTCTTTCTGTTGCAATAGGAGAAGCAGCAGCAGTAGTAGTAGTAGTAGTAGTAGTAGTAGTAGCAGCAGCAGCAGCAGCAGTAGTATAAGTAGTCGTAGTGAGGGCAAACCTTGCTGACACACATTGAGGTGTTGTCACGTGGGAATAATATGAAGGCTGTAAACACGCACACACGCGCACATACGCGCGCATGCGTACGCACTGTCTCGCTAACTCTCTCTTTCTCTCGACAAATGAGACAATCTACCAAAGAAAACGTGACGGCATCAAAGCAGTCTATACCAGAGATTTCAACCTTTTATAGCTCTGCATCCCCTTTCACTGAATGCTGGTCTGCAGAGGAAAGGAATAAATTGCAGATTGTTTCAATCAGTTGAAAGCTAAATGTTGTGCAGTTTTTGCTGTAATCCATATATTTTTCTTATACTATTCCATCCATCATGTGTCCAATTTGGAAATATTCGCATGGATTGCTCTCTTACTCTGTCACTCGTTTCAGTCATTGAAATTTGAAATGCGGTTATGCTGGAGCACCAACTTGTAGGGTTAGGCGAACAGATTAACACTAGTACTTGCTTTACTCTGTCGCTGTAATTCGGCGAACCACTTATGAGGACGAAACTATTGTCAAGCCGTGTAGGAGAATATAAACACAGACACACATACACATACCCACACACACACACATGTGCATACACACATACAACACACACACACACACACACACACATATATATATATATATATATTATATATATATATACATATATACATATATATATATATATATATATATATATATATATATATATATATATGTGTGTGTGTGTGTGTGCGTGTGTGTGTGTTTGTGTGTATCTATGTATTCATTTATGTATATTATGAGTGTATGTATGTATGTATAAGAAAATGAGAGGACAAAGGAATATGACCGTCATTAGCTTATAGCTGTTTCTGCTATAAAATGCAGTAGGCACATAGCTGAGTGCCTGAGTAACACCTTATAGCTTCATCGAAGCCTCGAATGTGAAGGGCAATTTCTTTGGGAAAAGATAGATAGATAGATAGATAGATAGATAGATAGATAGATAGAGTTAGATAGATAGATAGATAGATAGATAGATAGATAGATAGATAGATAGATAGATAGATAGATAGATAGATAGATAGATAGATAGATAGATAGATAGATGATAGATAGTTTATTGTAGAAGACCCTCACAAAAGACACTGTTTTGCGGGACTGAACTGCTTTAGTATTCAGCCACCTCTGTGCCTGTGGTACATTTGCATAGAAATTGCTAAAGAAATTTGAGGACTTATATGATGAGATTATATTAATCCTTAGCGCAACACCAGTTCTCTTTTTGTCTGATCCTTGATAACACAATGTCTGACTGAGATTCTGATCCCGATAAGATATTAATTGTTTTCTTTTGAAATTGTGTTTAAATGTGGGTATCTTATTTATTTAAAACTTACTTTATATATATATATATATATATATATATATATATATATATATATATATATATATATATATATATATATATATATATATATATATATATATATATATATAAAAACCAGCTTAGAGAAGAAGAAACGAAACGAATCGAATCGAATCGACGCGAGGGCGCTCAGTCATACAACAGTATAATAAATAAAATATATGCATACATACAAACATATATGTACGTACCTACATCTACATGTATATATACATGCATATATAAATATATATACGTGTGTACAGGACACCACAAATAGACGTAGAACTCAACGAGAAACGAAAAAGTAAAAACAGCATGGAACGGACCATTTTTTTACAACGAAAAAACAGAGTACAAGATAACTACACATGGAAAAATCCCCTTCATCAGCTGTCCCTAGTTCAACTCCAGCGTGTTTCGAAGGAGAGGACAGAACACGTCTCGTCGAACCAGTCCTTCCTGCGAAAGAATTAAATAAAATTCCTTTGCAGAGGGGTAAAAACAAGGAAAAAAATGTGACAAAAACAGGACGTAAAAACAATACAACTAAAAACGAATACAAAATAAAAATACAATTACAAAACATACAGTACAAGAAGGAATAGAAACAGGACAGGAAAACAAATAATGAGGGCCTATAAGCCTAGACGATGAAAAAGTTTCACGAGTGCAGGAAGAAACATGTTTACTTGAAGAAGGCCGCCCATATATATATATATATATATATATATATATATAGAAGACAGTGCTCTAGCATGCCGCAGTCAAATGACTGAAACAAGTAAAAAGAGCAAAATAATAAAGAAATAAAAATGATGCTTCTAATATCCAACGGTGCTATAGCCACCCAATTGTGTGCACGCAATTGTCTTCAGATAGTGCTGTTGCTCAGGAAAGAATTGCTCATCAAATTGTAGCTAAATCATTAAAAAAACATGCTCAAATACGCTTCAACTCCCACCCCCAATTAACTTAAAAAAGCCTCTCGTTTTTCGCAAGCGAACGAGGAGCTATCAACGTAGTTACTTCATTTGCTAGAAAGATTACTATACTTCCACCGCCTGAAACAATGAAATAATATATTGTGTAATACAGACAAGGATACCCACCCAAGACTGGTCGTAACTGGAACGTCTTTTATCATAGGCTTTTTCAATCAGAATTGACCTGAGTTAAAGAACAACTTCTACAACCTTTACTCCTTCGCAAACACACGCTAACATAAGATATCTTCTCGGATATTTTTAGTTTGTTACACTTCCTCCGGTTTTATTGAAAGTTTCTCTCCATAAGTATAGATTTTCATGCCATTTACAAAAAACCATAACTTGTTTGTTTATCTTGGTTTTTTTGAGAAATTAATAAAAGAAATGTTACGAACGCTTTATAATAGAAATTTTTTGTGTGTATAACTTTAGCCAATCAGACCCATCTATTTTCTATATGCCCTGCAGCTGTTATGACAAGTGCCATGCTTTTGCTTTTGTTTTTTGTTTTGAAGACGACAATTCTTGTTAATTGTTACGTTAATACTACAACAATGCAACACCCTTCACGAAGAAAATATTTAATTAATGATAAGAACACAACAAATTAAAGTTACTTACCGTACCTCCCAACCATAACCGTAACTATAAATCCTAAACGCAAACCTTAGCTTTAACCCTAACCGCAAACACATTAAAACTGTCTTCCTGATCAGAACACTCCATCTCGATTACTGACACTCAGTTGCTATTCTCCTACATATATAAGGTCACATGGATGTATCCATGCTTTAGACACTGGCACCTTCTCGACTATGCTGACATCCAATGACGACACAAAAGGGACATCCTCGTCATTAGAATTGTTGATAATTATTAGACAGACCAACGTCTTGTTATCACACGCATGAGATTACTATGTGTGACAAACCAGAAGACAACAGGTATTACTATTTCGAAGATTTTGAAAAAAACAAAACTTTGTTAACAGAGTTAATTTCGAACAATTATTTGTTTCGAGGACAGTTCCAAATAATTCAACCCTCACCGTCTTAATGAAGAATAGCCAACAGCTCGAAGCATCATAATTGAGACAGTTATTGGTTTCATAAAATTGGAGAGCCAAGATTAGTTTGAAGACAGCAATGAAATCAACCAGCTCATCGATGAAATACGAAAGATTCGAAAAACTCAAGCAATCACTCAAACTAGAGTTTGGTTATTTATTGGTTAGGGAACAGGAACTTGGCGTCAGTATTTAAGATGAACTGTTCTGATCAGATACCGAAGAAGAGAATCCCATTGTTTTTACGGTTACGGCTTAGGCTTTCGTTTAAGATTAAGGTTTAAAGTTAGGACTATGGTTTAGAGTTTTAACTTGTGATTTTCGTTTCCAAAACAAAAACAAAAACAAAAAAATAAAAAATAAAAAATGGCGCTTTCCATAACTTCCTCACGGCGTGTAGAGAATAGAAGGGTCTGACTGGATAAAGTAGAGAAATACGGAAATACTAAACAGTAGGTGGCAACAAAAGCAACAAATCTTGCAAAATAAGCAGACGCCTGTGATCTCAGAAATTTATTTATCAAATGTTTGGTCCAATAAAATATTAACGGGCAGCGTTTTGTTGTCTGCTATACTCTTTGAATATTTTCTAGACAATTCAGCAGTTGATATCTGATATCGTTTTCATGATGGATCACTTAATATAACCAGATTTTGATCTCATGACCTACCAATATCAAACTCATCAAGGAGATTCAATGTGCAGACGATTGCAATGGTATCTATCACAGATGCCAGGAACTCTAACGATCAGTCAATATATTCATAAGTGCAACTGATCATGTTCAGTGTGAGGTGAACATGAAAAAAATCCAAGACTTCACTCAACCTGTTCCAAAGACCAATCTCCATGACTTCAACATTGCAACCTCTTGAGCAAGTTGATCACTTCCCGAAACTTGGTATTCTTCCTTTCAACAAATGTACTTCTGAAAACGATGTGGGCAACATAATTAGATCAGCCCATTCAGTATTTAAAAAACTGGCAGAACAGATCACTAAGAATAAAGATCTGACTAAAAAATAAAAAGAAAAGGATAAACTGACAGTTATGAAACTATCAACACCTAAATATCATTAGACTGCAAGGCGGCGAGTTAGCAGAATCGTTAGAGTTCAAATTCCACCCAGGTCGACTTTGCCTTTCATCGTTTCGAGGTCGTTAAAGCAAGTACCAATTAGCACTGGAGTCAAAGTAAGCGACTTACCCCTCTTCCGAAATTGCTGGCCCTGCACCAAAATTTGAAACCAATATTTTTATACTGTCTTGAAATATCGTCCCTATTTTGTCGGGTCATTAAAAAGTTATAAGCGTTTCTATCAACAACAAAGTTCCTTGCCATTTAAAATTTATATAGGCGGTCTACATAACCATCAATTCTGCCCTGGAAAAGCCCATCGGTCGATACACGGAATCTACAACCATGAAGCATCTATGTTGGTCAGGACATATGGATAGACCGAAAAAAACATATGGATAGACCGAAAGAATGAAGATTCAAGTCATAACGTTATAAATTATTTCGCAAGTTGATTATTTTTATATTAGTTTCGTCAAAATCAACCAAGTAACACAACGGGTTCTATCAATTATGAAATGTGAAACCCACCCATAGCTAATCAGTTTGAAATATTCATTTGAATAATTATCAGGAGTCTCACTGCAGTAATTAAAATCATTGTGTTGTTCCAAACGTTCACATCTGACTTATGATCGACTTCGCGAAAGATGGAGTAACGGATTCTGAAGATGTGCAGCTTCAGTAAAGTTTTTCTCTCTCTCTCCCATCTCTCTCTCTCTCTCTCTTGCACACCACACACACACACATATATATATATATATATATATCTATATATTATAATATCTATATATATATTAATATATAATATATATCATATATACATACATACATAGATTCCACACACACTAACCTCGGGCCAACCAAAGACTTGTCATGGATTTGATAGACGGAACTGAAAGAAACCCGGCGTATATATGTATGTATATATATATATATATATATATATATATAGTACGTATGTATTTTTATCTGTCGTGTTTGTCACCACACCATCGTTTGACAACCGATGTTAGTGTGTTTACGACCTACGCCGGGCAAAATACTTGGCGATATTTCGTCTGCTGCTTGGTTCTGAGTCGGCTTTGCCTTTCATAGTTTCGGGGTCTATTAAATAAGTATCCAGTGACTCCCCTCCCCGTAAATTTCAGGCCTTATTATTATTATTATTGTTATCAAGCCGGCAGAATCGTTAACATGCCGGGCGAAATGCTTAGCGGTATTTCGGCTGCTGTTACGTTCTAAGATCAAATCCGCTGAGGTCGACTTTGCTTTTCATCCTTCCAGGTTCGACAAATTAAGTACCAGTTGCGTACTGGGGTCGATATAATTGACTTAATCCCTTCCCCCAAGTTTGAATCCTTGTGCTTCCAGTGGAATGGATTATTATTATTATTATTATCATTATTATTATTATCATCATCATCATCATCATCATCGTCATCATTCAAAATATGTTGATTTGGTTCTGTGCTACTTCAAGTTTCGCAGGCCTCTAACGGGAGCTTCTGACATGTAACTCCTACTACACGAGGTGAGTGCCTCTTTCTTCTACTTGTCCACTCACTCGTGTATGTATGTGTATAAGTATACTCTTTTACTCTTTTACTTGTTCCAGTCATTTGACTGCGGCCATGCTGGAGCACCGCGACCCCGGGACTTATTCTTTGTAAGCCCAGTACTTATTCTATCGGTCTATTTTGCCGAACCGCTAAGTGACGGGGACGTAAACACACCAGCTAGGGAGACAAACACAGACACACAAACACACACATAAATATACATATATATATACGACAGGTTTCTTTCAGTTCC
>NC_043003.1:98610899-98623015 GCF_006345805.1 Octopus sinensis
GCTAAAGGCGGTGCTCCAGCATGGCCGCAGTCAAATGACTGAAACAAGTAAAAGAGAAAAGAGAAAGATATATATATATATATATATATATACAAGGCAATAAGAAAATTGAGGGGATCAAGAGGTGGTATTCATCAAATTTTAGACATTATATTATGTCTATTTATTTACTAAAAAAAAACAATTATAACATTATACATACATGTATAACATATTATGCTTTTACATATATAAAAATACCAGTAATTATTAAGATATATAACGTAGAACATAGAAAGTAGAATAGTTTCTTATAGCTGTTTCAGTCAAGTGAACATCGTACCCATCTTTACTTACATTGCCAAATTTCATATTTATTTTTTTGGTAAATCCATGTACTGTTTGTAGTAATATTTCCAGCTGTTTATCATTTGTAGCATACAGTTTTAGATCATCCATATACAAGAGATGGTTGATTGTTTTGCCGTAACAGTTGTATCCACATCCAGTTCTGATTAGCATGTCAGATAAAGGTGCCAATGCAAGCAGAAAAGGAGTAGAGAGGGCTTGTTTCCCTGGATCATTATTATATTATTATTATTATTATTATTATTATTATTATTATATTATTATTATTATTATTATTATTATTATTATTATTATTATTATTATTATATATTATTATTCAGTAGTATATTTTTTATATCGTGCTTTCATATCACTTCACTACGAGCACAGCTCTGTGTGCCTTGGGTATGTGCTGTGATTTGTTGTGATGCTCTGATGGTTATTGTATGGAAAGTGTTCTGCGTAGGATGTGTGTAGTGCCTAGTAGTGCCATTTTCTGTATGTTATATGTGTTTGCAAGTCCTGGTGATTTTGTTATGTATTTGTCTGAATATTTTTTTATCATGCCTAATGCACCTATTATGATAGGAATTGTTTCTGTTTTTAGATTTATCATTATTATTATTATTATTATTATTATTATTATTATTATTATTATTATTATTATGGCGATGTACTACGGTGTCAATAAACTCATGTAACACCCCTTATTTTTCTAGTACCTTCCGGAATATTCGAGCGGTTCCAAGCAGTGCTACTTTCTGAAATTGCTCCACCCTCATTTGTTCCATGTACTTCTCAAGATTTTTACTCACTGTTCCCAGGGCTTCCACAATTACTGGTACTACTACCACCTATTTCATCGACCACAACTGCTTAACTTCCCAAGCTAACCTGTCATATCTATCGACTATTATTATTATTATTATTATTATTATTATTATTATTATTATTATTATTATTATTATTACTTTTCTTTTCTTCTTTCAAATTTGCTTCCATTTCTTGCCGAGTGTCTTCCCGACTCCTAGGGCAAAGAAACTCATAGTATACATTGGTAGGCCATTAAACCAAACTCAGTAGTTCGTTCATTTTTTTTTTTAAGTTAAATTAAAATACATGAGCAGCAACAGTTCTCACATCGACAATGCTCTTCTTAATACGTGTGATGTACCAGTATTATTATTATTATTATTATTATTATTATTATTATTATTATTATTATTATTATTATTATTATTATATTATTATTATTATTATTTTCATTATTATTATTACTATCATTATTTTTATTATTATTATTACTATCATTATTAGTATTACCATTATTATTATTATTATTATTGTTGTTGTTGTTGTTGATATTGTTATTGTTGTTGTTGTCGTCGTCGTTGTTATTATGATTCTATAAGAATTCTCTGCTTAATTTATAACACTGCGCTTGGATTTCCAGTTAAGAGCTACTGTATAATTAAAAACCATGAATTCTCTTGTGGAACAACAGGATGCTCACGGAAATGCTTATCAAGGGTTTAGCATTGATTGACACCAACCAGTCTGTGGCAGAAAACATTAAAGTGATAGAAATTCTCACCAAACCGTGTTCTGAAGTCGCTAGAAATCTTGCTAGTTGTTCTGATTTGAAACCTGAAAACTCGAATATAGCCAACTTAAGATTCTTCACTTAGATTTATCCCCCTGTGAGATGATCTCTCAGCTCTTTCTACTTCCTTTGTAAGACATACACCATATACCATATACGCGTTCAACAACGATATCCTCGAAAGTTAGTGTAGACATATATTGTCCTTGCGTTTTAATGTCGACCTCGGCTATACATGCATAGATATAAACATACATACATATACCATTGTATATAATTATTTCATTTATTCTCCATTATGTTTAGAAAATATGTATATAGATATATGCCACATAACAAATTCAACTAGAATATCCACTTTATCTTACTCATTGAAAACATTTAAGTATCACATACATACTTTCAGAAATGGTTTTTAAATTTACACATGGAAAACTTTAAGTAACACATACATACTTTCAGAAATGGTTTTTAAATATAAACAAGCATACTCGTATACATAATACATAAATCACTTTAAGTAATCAAGGTATGAAAACATATTGTTTATTTGCTGGTCATTCTAGTCGAGGAACCACTATTATCTTCTACCTTATTACCAATGGCATAATAACCAACTCAACATACATACAAGCATACTTACACACACATTCTTAAATCTATCTATCTATCTATATATAAATATATATAGATATATAAATATATATATATATACATATACATCTATATATATATACATGTATATATACACCATATATATATATATACATATATATACATACCATATATATACATATACGTATATATATAAATATACACATATAGACATATATATATATACATATATATATGTATATATATATACATACATACATATATATATATATATATATATATATATATATATATATATATATATTATATAATAATATATCTTATATTATATATATATATATGAAAAACAGTAAAAAATAAAATGCTAAAATAATTTTATAGTGAACATTTCAGTACCGTTTCGGTCATTTTGAGACCTTTTCAACTGTAACGATTAATAATTAATTTAGAAAAATTAGAAGAAAAGTTTTTTTAAAAGAATATTTCTATAGTAGTGTTCAGATTTAAGTGGCATTCTGCCTTTCTCTGACTCCCTTGTTTGCACTTGTGTGTTCGAGGTAGTTGTAAGTTCTTGGTAGGGTAGTAGAGGGAAGGCTGGTGAGGAAGGGGGTGGGAGAAATCTGGAGTGCCCTGATGGTCGTATTTTGAATGGTCAGTGGCGGCTGGCAGTCTCAGTTCAATTCAGGAGAATATTTATATTGACAGGCTTGTTTATAGAATTAGCGTAGGTGTTATACTAAAAAACATTAGTGACAAACTTAAGGGGTAGGGGGTGGAGAAGAAGAAGAAGAAGAAGGGAAGGAGAAGGAGAAGATGAACGATGATGGTGATGGTGGTGATGATTATGACGACGATGATGATGATAACGATGATGATGAAGAAGAAGAAGAAGAAGGAGGAGAAGGAGAAGATGGTGGTGATGATGGTGGCGATGATGATGATGCCGATGATGATGATAATAACGATGATGATGAAGAAGAAGAGGAAGAAGAAGAAGAGAAAAAAACAGAGAAGGGAGAATATGAGGGTGTAAATATAGCTATGAAGGGGCTGATTAGTAATGGATTCTATGAGTGTAGTATTTGTGTGTGTATATATATTTTTTTCTTTTATTCTAAAGTTGAGGTATATTAATTGTTTGTCGTAGACCCGTTAAGAAGTGGCTTGTATTTTGTAATAAGAGATTTTCTTTACTTATTCGTTGTCTCGAGGTTGTATCGTCCCTAAATTGGTAGAGGGGGAAAATTCTGAAGTTTGGTGTTTTTTTGTTGGCGCAAGTATCTATGTGTTGGCTAAAAGCTATTTTTCTGTTTTGGGGAATTTTTATCTGGGATCTGTGCAGGGCCATTCGTTTACGCAAACCATTTTTTTTTTGGCCTATGTACTGCTCTTGACACCCGAGCAGGTTAGTGAGTATATTAGGTTCTCCGAAGCACATGTGAAGTTGCTTTTCACTGTAAAACGTTGTCCCTGTTTGAAGGAGAACTCAGAACCCTCGATTAGATAGTCGCATATCCCGCAATTGGGTCTTCCACATTTTTTTACTGTCGGCTTCTGTGTTGAAGAGTGAATTCGGGCTTGTGTAAGGAGGCTTTTCATGGATCTAGGCTGTCTTTTGCTTTTTATGATCGTGTGTGTTTGGAGGATTGTGTTCATTCTGTTCTTTTTTTTAGGAGGGGTATGTTGTGGAGGATGGTGTCGAAGGCTTCGTTATTGAGAGGGTTGTGTGTGGAGATGTATGGTAAGGCTTTTGGTTGTAAGTTTTTTCTTTGATTTGGGATGTCTCAGTTCCTTGATGTTAAGTTGAAGGGCACGTTGAATGCATTTGTCAATAAGTGAAGGTGGATAGTTCCTGGTGATTAGGGTATCTTTTAGTTCTTGTAGTCGTGTGTCTCTGGTGTTTGCGTTAGAGACTATAGTGCATATCCTTTTTGCTAGATTGAAGGGGATATTCATCCTGGTGTGTCTGGGGTGGCATGAATTGAATGGAAGATATTGCTTAGAAGATATTGCTTAGTATATATATATATATATATATATATATATATATATGGCAAAGATACTTTTTATCTTATATTAAACTTTTTAATACTTTTTTATAGTTATATATTTTTTATAAAAAAAAGTTTAAAAGTTTAAAAATTTATTAAATTAAGAATTTATTAATTTAAAATTTACAAAATATTTAAAAAATATAAAAATTTATAAATATAAATCAAAAATTTTAAATTTAAATAATGTAGATTTTAAATTTTATATTTTATATATTTTGTATATAATATTAATTTTTTTTTAAAAATGTTTTTGGTTAATGTTTTTCACTGTTTGATTTGCCTAATAGTGGTTTTATATCTAATTTAATTTATATATATATATATATATATATATATAGACACACACACACATACATATAAATATATATATTTTATATATATATGTATTCACATATAGGTACAGGACGACACCAACTGTGTAAACACCATGAAGTACGATAACTAACCAGTTAAGCACGCAAACAACGAGAGAAAAGGGAAAACAGGACAAGTAAGATAGAGACGGACTCTTCATCAGTTGTTGCCTGACTGTCTACCGCTCATTTCGAGCATTCAACGACAATATGAGTCTTCGAAGACAGTTACTCCCATAATTTCCGAAATAAAATTTTGGATTTATGGAAGGTCAATGTTTGGAACAAAAACAGGATAGTGGAGACATATAGAAATATATATATATACACATAGTGAAACTAATCGAAATGTAACTATTAACATACATACAAACATGATATATATATATACTTATATATATATATATATATATATATATATATACATACATACATATATACATACATATATATATATATAATATATATATATATATATTATATATATATATATATATCATATATATACATACAGTGAAACTATAAAAATGAACCTATTGAAAGTGAACTATATAAAAGCGAAACTAATATATCACATTACAATAGAGATGTTATTGTTTCACTATGGACAAGTAAACCAAAACAGTGTAAAAGATTGCTCCCCGGTCGCATTAGGCAAGAAGTTGAAAAGTGTTTGCCCCATGACACTGCATAGACCCTAAATAATGTGTAAAAGTTGAATGAAATCGGTTGCGTTGTTCTCAAGTTTTAGTTATTCACACATACAGAAACACACACACACGCACACACACATACACACAAACACACACACACACACACACACACACCACCACCACACACATATATATATATCAAAAATACAAAAATGGGACAGGAACGCAAAACATCCAGTCAGTTAGGTGTTACAAAAAAGGGACAACAAAACATCCAGATAGCCGAGGCCATTCAGAGTTTTCTTTTCTCAGTTGAGTTCCAGATTGTCTTTGCAATTTCGACTGGTTATACTCGAGATTGCTCAAATCTGGTCAGCTCCAAGGAAAAAGTAAGCTAAGAGCTCTAGTTTCCGTGGAAGAAAGCGGCGAATGTATACGAAAACAAGGACGGAAAAAAACGGAGAAATGGTACACAAATACACTCTGGGTCAAGAGGGTGGCTGCTGGAAGACCCTAGATCCTGCAACAAGACTGCACCATGCCACACAAGCAGGAGAACCCAGTTATGTCTGTCAGACAATTTCTGCGACCACTTCGCCCCTCACTGAAGGCAAGAATTATGGCACCATTCACTTAAACAAGAAGACCGTCCAGAAGAGCTGCAGGAGATTCCGAAGTCGTCTGGAGACCGTGGTTGAAGGCAATGACGATTGTATTGAATAAACGTACTCTTTAGTATTTCAAGTTACTTTTATGTAATTTTAGTAAATATATCTGTTAAAGTCGCATGGCGCAGTGGTCAGAGCGTCGAGCTTACGATGGTGAGGTTGTGAGTTCGATACCTGGACCGGGCTGCGTGTTGTATTCTTGAGCAAGACACTTTATTTCACGTTGCTCCAGTTCACTCAGCTGTAGAAATGAGTTGCGACGTCACAGGTGCCAAGCTGTATCGGGCTTTGCCTTTCCCTTGGATAACACTGGTGGCGTGGAGAGTAGAGGCCGGTATGCATGGGCGACTGCTGGTCTTCCATAAATAACCTTTCCCGGACATGTTCCTGGGAGGGTAACTTTTTAAGTGCAATCCCATGGTCAGCTTCTGTTAAAATTAGATGTCTGAGTTATTTTCATTTTTGCGTAATTTAGACGGCAGTTTATTCCCTGCACCCTGTATATGCCAATGTGTATCTATACACGCACATAAATCAGGCTTCTCTCAGTTTCCATTTATCAATTTCACTGACATAGTTTCGGTCGACCCTAGGCTATATCAGGAGATACTTGCCCAAGGTGTCACACAATAGAACTGAATCTGAAACCGCTTCGTCGGGAAGCAGATTTCTTAGCACTCAATCATGCGTATGTATAATATATATTTGCGTACCTGTGTTTGTGTTTGTGTGTTTGCATGTGTGCGCGCACTCGGGTTTGTGTATGTGTGCGTGTATGTGTATACAAGAAGAAGCAGAAGGAGAAGAAGACTGAGAAGGAAGAAGAGGAAGAGGAAGAGGAGGAGGACGAGGAAGAGGAAGAGGAGGAAGTGGAAGACGAGGAAGTGGAAGTGGAGGAAGTGGAAGATGAGGAAGAGGAGGAAGAAGGGGAAGAGGAAGTGGAGGAAGAGGAAAATAAAGACGAGGAAGAAGAAGATAAAGACGAGGCAGAAGAGGAAGAGAGGAAGAAGAGGAAGATGAGGAAGAGGGAAGGGGAGGAAGGGGAAGATAAAGACGAGGAAGAAGAGGAAGAGGGAAGAGGGAAGGGGAGGAAGGGGAAGATAAAGACGAGGAAGAAGAGGAAGAGGGAAGAGGGAAGGGGAGGAAGGGGAAGATAAAGACGAGGAAGAAGAGGAAGAGGGAAGAGGGAAGGGGAGGAAGGGGAAGATAAAGACGAGGAAGAAGAGGAAGGGGAGGAAGATAAAGACGAGGAAGAAGAGGAGGAGGAAGGAGAGGAAGGAGAGGAAGAGGAAGAGGAAGAGGAAGTGGTGGAGGTGAATAGTAAGAAAATGAATGAAACAGACTGAAAATTTGTGAGTTTCTGAAATGACATACGGGCTCATGGATATTAGGATAAAATTCGGAATCCAAGACAGCAACAAGCATGTGTATTTAGTATATCCGATTAAACTTGATAGTCGTCTTTGCAGACAGTTTGAAAATTAATCCTTATACTTACTCATATGTGATAATGATGACTTTGTAAGATAAACTTAAATCTAAATGAAAATTATATATAAAACAAAAACATGCAAGATCGAATGTCGCAAAATCACGTTTTAATTGCGCTCTCTCTTTCTCTCTCCATGTCTCCCTTTCTTTGTCTCTCTCTCTCTGTCTCTCTTCCCTCTCCCTCTCTTTCTCTCAATAACTACTATTATACTTGGTGTACATTATAACTGGATGATTGTTTTTGATATCCATTGATAATATCGAAGGCGTAACTCAATTTTCTCGTAAATTACTCGGTTATACATTTCAATCCGCTGTATTTTTTTCCTTTCTTTGTTATATTATCCACCCCAAGGTCAGGTCACGTACACAGCTCGCATATTAGTTCCCCTTCAAGTAGTTGTTATTGCTTGATCAGCGATGAAAATATATGGGCATAGAGTGTTTATTGGAAGGAAGGCTGAGGAGCAGGTTTGCTAAAATATTTTGAATGCAAAAATAACTGTTTACAATGATACAGCTGAGTCACTTCAGTGAGCCATAACGTATATATTTTCTAGTAGACTCATATGTATATTTCATGAAAGTTGAATGAAAACATTATGTATGTGTATATATATATATATATATATATATATATATATATATATATATATATATTAAATGGATGTCTTACAAAACTACTCTGCACCATACGATAACATCCATACCAGCAATTCAACATACTTCCATCATCATCAGCTGCCCCACGGATATCACTATGTATGTATCTATGTATGTATGTATGTATGTATATGTATGTAACTGTGTATCTATGTATGTATTAGGTCTTTCAATACTGGTGACATGTAACCCAGTGCAGCTTGTCTCGTGATCAGGTCGTCGGCGACTAAACCGGCGACCCCAGCTTTCTTAGTGAGGGTGATATTTGGGCACACAGTGGAATGAAATACAACTCCCGTCTAAAGGCAGAGGAAATTAAATGAGTAAACTACCATTCAATAAAATCAAGGGTAGATGATGCTCATCACTCGTGGTGAAGGTAATTCCTCCAGGAGAATGAAATGTCTGAAATAAAAACTGTCCAAACAAGACCAGCTGATATTATTTTGCACACACAAAAAAACCCAAAATGATCACATCAGGATGTTATATGTTCATCTATAAACTATATCAGTGAAGGCATGAATGACAAAAGAAGTGTAGTTACATAATCACCTCCATTAGCTTACAGCTGTTTCGGATATAAGAAGTTTTGCACTCAGAGATGTGCGCCAGTGCGACATCCTATAGCGTAATATGAATGTTTATGCTCAATACTTATCTTCTCCTTCATATAAGATATCAGATTGGAAAACATCAGTGAATTCACACCACTTCCTTGCACCGTTGATAAAAGTATATTGAGGCAAACAATTTAGACTGAAACCAATAACTCAGCAATCAACGAAGGAGACTGTACGCGTTCGCTCAACAAGTTAGAAACAGTAGCCAAATATCTGTCCAATCAAAACTTTGAGTGTTAAAAAGGAGAAGCATATTGATTACTATGGCGCTGAATACAAGATGGGAGGGTAACTGTGGAATATACTCAATAACTGTAGTTCTGAGGTTGAAAAAAAAAACACTTTAAGTAATGCAGAGTTGCCTCGCAAATTATCCGCACTGTTTTCCTTGTATCAGTGTGTTTACTTTAATTACAGAAAACACAAGGTTTACAGTCAAATCTCTCACACCACAACAAAGTAAATAATACAGAATGAGATGTATTGAAATTGCCACCTAATATTAAGTTTAAAAATTTTTTTTGTAAAGCAAGAAACACAAATACTAAAGATTAAATCTGAACAAAACAAACACAAGCTGATCAAATTGTCTTGCATATGAAACATAAAATTTGGGTAACTGACAAAAGTCTGACACGTGCTAACTTTTAGATTATGGAAATGTGACACTTGAACTCACGAAGCAAACTTTTTTTTCTGTTTGCTTTTAATTTCCAAATATGGATGCAGATGAGATTGTGCTGTTTAGATGTTGGCTTCGAACCTTTGTGGATTCGCTTTTTATCCGAGAGCATGGCAACTTGAATAAGAGGTTTCTGCCATAGATTTGCGTGTAGAAATTGAATAACAGAAAACGCTTGTGAGAGTATTTTGGGGTCATAGATTCTTAGTCTCTCTCTCTCTCTCTCTCTTCTGTATACTATATATATTAATATATCTATATATATATATATATATATATATATATGATTATATATATATATGTATGTACATATGTATTTATGTGTGTATGTGTGTATGTGTGTATGCATGTATGCATGTACGTACGTATGTACGTATGTATGTATGTGGGAACATGGCCATAAATATGTCTATCCACTTATATAATTTGGTAGCCAATTTCAGTGCTTGAACTACATGTTGTTAATGTTTATATGTAGCAGCAGCAGCAGTGGTGGTGGTGGTGTTGGTAGTGTTGATGTTGGTGGTGGTGGTGGTGGTGGTGGTGATAGTGTTAGTCTGGTTCTTTGATATCTGTTGTCATTTGCTTTAGTATGTCAAAGAGAAATTTCGATATAATATATTTTCTTGTCAGCAGCAAATTGTAACAACTGCTTGGCAAATCTTGAAACGTAACTATGTCACTAATGTTGTATGATCTTATCACCAATGTTGAGATGAAAAGTGCATAAGATTTCTCAGTTTTTTTATTCTATCGCATCACTGGTCAGTGCGCCGAGGTAATTTATAACATTTACTTTCAGATGTAGGATGCTTGTAGCTTCTTACACTTCGATGTCTAATGCTTGAAAATGTGGAAGTGATTACTGTGATGTTTTAGAAAATAGCGTGGATATATATTCACACACACACACACACACACACACACACACACACACACACACACACACACACACACACACACACACACACACACACACACACACACACACACACACACACACAGAGGAGTGCTGAAACGTTCCTGGCTTTAAGGGTATCACGAAAGCCTTGTTAGAAGCCCAACCTTCCGAAGTCTTTTACAGGCTTAGAAAAACTGAAGAACCGCTGCAATAAGTGCGTGAATCTGAGAGAGAGGAACATGTTGAATAAATCACAATTAACTGATTCTCTAGTATTTTCTCTTACCCAAAGCCAAGGACTTTTATCCCGTCCCCCTCGTATATCATATACATTTTATAGATATGATATATATCTTAAGATGTATATCACAGTTTTAGACCATAAAATCAACAACCAAATATGTACTATATTTACAGTGAGGAAATAATGTTCATATAAAGACGTATTCGTATAATAGAAAAGTTAATTACAGTATGTTGAGAATAGAAATTACACTATGTATATCAGTTACTTTTGTATGCCTGAGCGTAGAGATTTCAGTTGTTGAGGTGAGCATTTTCAGTTTTCGTGACTTTTGGCAAGCAGGTATTGTTTCTTTATAGCTTTTTTTCTCTGTCAGCCATATAACGTTATCTGTATTGCCTTTGTTATTTTTCTGGGCCGGGATTTGTGTAGTGATTATATTTTGATTCTGCGTTTTGAAACAGTAGATACCTCTTTTACGAGACCTATGAATTATGGCCTATAATGCTGTTCTCGTTTCAATCTTGCTATATGTCTACGAAACCTGTACTCTATTTCGGCGTGACATCCAAAAATTAGAACGCTTTCACCAGGAAATGAATGAAGCTTTTCCGTCCTTCAATCTTCAGCATCAAACCGAAACATTATGTGACCAACAACAAAGTCCTGGAAAGAGCCAACAGTCAGAGCATTGAATCGCTGATCATGAAACACTGTCACAACCTGTACCAAGAACGAAAGAGTCAAGGTTCCCATGCCTAGTTTTATTCAGCGAGCATACTTCAGGGAAAAGACCACGAGGCTGCTTTCTTCGAAGATACAATGACCGACTCAAAGTAACACTTATTTCTTTACTACCCACAAGGGGCTAAACACAGAGGAGACAAACAAGGACAGACAGACGGATTAAGTCGATATCGACCCCAGTCCGTAACTGGTACTTAATTTATCGACTCCGAAAGGATGAAAGGCAAAGTCGACCTCGGCGGAATTTGAACTCAGAACGTAACGGCAGACGAAATACGACCACGCATTTCGCCCGGCGTGCTAACGTTTCTGCCAACACTGAAAGCGACTGGACTTGTATCTAAACCGTTTGAAACAAAAGCCCGTGACCGTACCTACTACTTATTCGCCCTCTATGTTTGTCTGTCCTTGTTTGTCCCATCTATGGTCGGCTTCCATAGCCAATTTATGAAATAAAGAAGCTTCCTTCCCAACATTATGGTTCCTGTTCAG
>NC_043003.1:98623115-98658115 GCF_006345805.1 Octopus sinensis
ATATAGATATCTATTATAATTATTATTGCAGGGTTGCAGGGACGCAGAAAAATAATTGTAAATTATGAGTTTCATTCATAATGAATTTGCAAATCTATCAGCAATTTAATTGAGTCATTAACCTCTAGATGCCATAGTGTCAAGATGTATCATATCGGTTTCACATCGTCAACCAGAAGTGATTAAATTATAATCGGAACTGGAAGTGCTCAATATGTTTGCGGCACATTCAGGAAACGGACAATTACAATTTTGAAGCTAATCAAAAAATATGGGCTTGATTAAGTGAACCAGTAAAACGTCTGTAAACTTTCTTTGCTTGTTTCTTTCTTTCTTTCTTTTTTCTTTCTTTCTTTTTCAAGATGTTGGAGCGTCTCTGTGTTTACTGTACATGCTAAAAATAATGAACAAATCTCATCAATGGAGAAAGATTCATTGGATAATGTAATGAATGCTACATACACATGAAAAAAAAATTACAGAAGCAAGGATGATCACGGTCAGAACGGCTTTTCCTATAGATTTACTGGATTCGGGTCGACCTGGGACTATATATTTTAGTAATGCATTTTTTTTAATCCTGTAATATTTATTTTTAATATGTCTCTTAACATAATCGGAAATTATATTTTCCGGAGACTGATATTAACATTCATTTTGGCGACACTGTTTCTTTTTCTTTCAATACTTCTTAAGTTTATTTCCTTCATTAATTGATATTGAATTAATAATATTAATAAAACGGAATCATCATGCAGTACGAGAAATTACTTCCTTCCTCATGTTTTTAAAAACTATACTCATTTACAAAATTTAATGTACTATACTGTGTGGGCAGATATTCATTTTTGAATGCATGTGTTATTGGAGATTTTTAAAATAACAGTCAGAGAATGTCAATAAGCTTAAATGCCAAGAGGATAGAAGAAATATAATGTTTCGGTGTAAAGTCATTTGTCGGAATAATGAACAACATTATTACTCCGTCAAAGGATCGACAACTGCAAGACATTTGGGTTGATGTACTATTATAACCGACACCGAGCCCCGCCTGTTTGCTCTCACTTTCCAGATTCTGCACTTTCGTATATAAATTTTATAATAAGACGGAAATATTGAGTATTAAATATGAATGATTATCTCTACCATTCCGATTGCAGTTCTGATCATACGATTTTTCTCAGAACAGAGAAAGGTTTTCTATTTTTTATCATAATCATTTGCTTCTTTTTTTTCGCTTTTTCCTTTCTTTCTCTTTATTTGCATTCTTTTAAACTTTCTTTTTCTCAGAACCTATGCAGTAAGTTTGTTGGCAAGCTAAGTTCACATTGAACGTAAGTAACTCTGTTATTCTTGCTTTGATTTTCGAAAAAAATATTCACTTACCCTCGTGCTGTTGATTACTGGATACGCCTGTTATAGAATTATTCATCATATGATAAAGGATTTCGTGTGATACGAGGGAGAGTTGATTACTACTTCAAACTGAATGACCAATCACATAGATGCTACCTATGTTGTAGCTTGATCTGTTAGTTATATAAGCCTTATTTCCCACAAGTCGTCTCAAGAAAAACAGAAGATATTGCATAATATGCCCAGCTTACAAGAAGCGTGATGGAGGCCTAAAAAAACGTATTAGCACATAGTTCTGCAAGAACAGCTCTTATGTAAGACTAAACAACAGAAACAACTACAACAACCATATTATAACTCGCATCGACGGGCTCTGTTACCGGATGATAATTACACGATAAAAGATTATGAAATGGTGTATAATTTCCAATTTCCTAGGAGACTTCTTTTTTTGCTTAGAAAATTACTTTGGTCGTCGTTTAGAATTAAATAGGATTACTTTAATTTGAATTAGATTATTAAAGCTTTAATGAATTTTACACATGACATTTAAAATACTTAATAGGCTGTCAACCAAAATAATCTTGTCACAAAATATGACAATAAATATAGTTGCAACTTAGACACAAAAGCTCTGCGAGCCAAATGTTGGAAACTGATATTATATATATATATTATATATATTATATATATATTATATTAAATTAGAGATAAAACCACTATTAGGCAAATCAAACAGTGAAAATCATAAGCCAATACATAGAAATAAAATTAATTAAAAAATATAATATAAAATATAAAAATCCAATTAAAATATTCAAATTAAAGTTAAAATTAAAAAAATTATTCAAATAATAATTTAAACTTATAATTAATTATAAATATATTTAGTATTATTATTTAATTATTCCTTTTTTTATTTAAATTATTATTATTTTTTTAAATATTTTTATATTTTTTATATTTTTATATTTATTTATTTATTTATTTTTTTATAAACTATCAAAAAGTATTAAAAGTTTAATAAGATAAAAAGTATATATATTATATATATATATTAAAAATAAATATACACGTATATGCAGACATATATAGTTGATAGACGCACATAAGACGCGTCAGTAAAGTTTTAGTCTGATTAAACAAGATATTGAATCACTGAGAATGCACAATAACTGAGCAATTTGTCTGGGATATGGCTTTATGTATATGTGAATTTAACTGAAAAATTGAGCCACAAAATTACTGTGTGAAGAAAATATGAGATATTTACCCCTAGTTACATGGCGGAACATCTTGTTGATCCTGTGGCAACTCACCCCACGAATCACTTTTAATTTAAAGGTAGTTACTCGCATGGTCACTGAACATATAGGGGAGGTTGGTATCACAAGTAACTGGTATATAAATCGGCAAGGAATGGCCAAGCGATAAAAGCAGTTACGTTGTTTATCACTGAGAAAATAATAAGCTTCTTAGAAAAGTAGTGAAAAATACGTTCGGAGTGGTCTCGTGGTGGAACATAATTTAGGATGCTTAAACACATTCCATTATGCACACAAATCTAGCAGGAAAATGTTACTTTAACTTAGCGAGATATTTAATTAATTAGAATGTACAAAGACTCCACAGATAGTCGGAATCTATTCCATTTGACGGCTAGATTTTTTAATATTTTTTTAACACTTTAAAACCTCGGATACTGACAAAATTTTGTCAAAAACGTTAAGAGTAAATCCTGTTCTGTGTGGCATATTCTACCAATATCCAAAGTTTGAAAGTGTTTATTAAAACAATTATAATTAAAAAATCTGTCCGTCAAATGGAATAGATCTGATAGTCGGTGGTATTAGTGTGTATATAGTTAAGTTAAGTTAAGTTAAACCCATTGGAAAGGTCGCAGAAAAAGCAGAAAAAGATGGCTCTTCTCAAATATAACAATATTAGTCTCAATACACACACACACACACACACACACACACACACACTCACACACAAACACACACACATTGTTAGATAAATAAATAGAAAGATTCACAGCTATAGATATACACACATTCATACATATGTATTCATGTAAATGTATATCTACATTTACATGAATACATATGTATGAATGTGTGTATATGTATGTATATGTGTGTATGCACATATATGTATGCATATATATGTATATATATATATATGTATATATATATATGTATATATATATAATATATATATATATATATATATATATATATATATATATATATATGTATATATATATATATATAATATATATATATATATATATATATATATATATATGTGTGTATGCACATATATGTATGCATATATATGTATATATATATATATGTATATATATATATGTATATATATATATATATATATATATATATATATATATATATATATATATATATATATGTATATATATATATATGTGTGTATGCACATATATGTATGCATATATATATATATATATATATATATATATATATATATGTATATATATTTAATGTAGGATAAAATTCTTTTCGAAAAAAATTTTGTTAATGGCCAGCATATTAAAAAATACCTTTAAAGGTTAAAATTATAAATAACTTATAAATAAGGCCACATTTATCACCGACGAAAGGAGGGTTCTTACGAACTAACCCTGAAATCGGTCCGATATGGTAATGATGGAATTTTTTTAGATATTTCTGTCGGTTTTTTTTTCGAGTAGCGTGCGTATTGTGATAAATTATATGGTAATGGACAATATGTCCAATTTTTCGGCATATTTGGCATTAGAATTTTTTTCGTTTGCCCTTATTTATAAGTATATATATATATATATATAATATATATATATATATATATATGTATCTGTGTGTGAGAGCACGCGCCAAATGTGTGTATGGAAATATAAATACGTTCATTTCTATACCTATGTCCAGCTATCTAACTATATGTGTGTGCATGTTTGTGCCTCTGTGTGTGCGTGCACGTGCATGTGTGTGTATGTGCGTGTGTGTTGTGCGTGTGTGCCAGTGTGTGTGTGTGTGTGTGTGTGTGTGCTGGAACCAATATTGTTATATCTTAGAAAGATCATCTATTTCTGAGATCTTTCCAACTGGCTTAAATTTTCAGATGATTTTGGTTTTTCCGGCTGATTTTTCAAAGAGTTTTTCTATTTGATAGTTATATTGTATGGCAATTTGTTTTATTCGTTTTCATGTATGTTTGTATATTTTGCTTCCTTTCATTGTTGCCAATATAAAAACAGCTGCTTGCATATATTGTTGGAGTAAGTTTGTTTTAGTTTCATTATATACTTATCATTGTATTAGTCAGTGTGGTGCTGGGTTGTAGTTAAGAGACGCTGTATTCTATTTCTTTTTTTATTATTCTTTAAGTGTGAATGTGTGTGAGGTGCGATTATATGCTCCCTGTAATCTGTTTTAGTTTTAGGTTTTTCCAAAATTTATATTTATCCAGAGTGTTTTTGTATAACATGTTGATAGAGTATAAATGGTTGTTTCTCTTTATTGTATTGTAGCTATTCTTCAAATATTTCGGCGGTATTGCTGGCCATTTCTCTTGTATAGGCTTATTGTGATCTTAATTCTGCATATCATGTATGTATGTATCTATATATATAATTATAGATATATATATATATATATATATATATATATATATATATATATATATAGATAGATATAGATATGTTGCTCCAAGCCATGTCTAACTTAATAGCACCACCTGATAGGATTATCTAAATCTGTTTAAGTCAAGTTTTGTTATGGTCCATTCGTGTAGTAAGTTCTTGTTAACTGAGTTTTATCCAGGTTTGGGTGGCTTATCCGGTATTCCTTGAAGAAATCTGTCCAGACTCTGTTTAAAGGTGTTGGGATCCTTTTCCACTTTGATCTCTTTCGGGGTAAAGTTAAACGGCAGGCCTGTTGAGGAAAATAAATTATGTCGCAGTGTACCTATATGCTGTGATCCTGAATTGGGCAGGGGATCTATGGCCCATGGTCCTAGCCTTGGATGAACCTTGAAACTAATGTTCAGGACATTTGGGCAATGCCGACGGTATATTCTCCATATTCTACGTATGATATACTGCTCGCGGCGGCGCTGGAGAGTGTAGAGTTTCAAGGCTTTAAAGCGGTCCCAATAATCGAGATCAGTCATGCCTTCAATTCGTTTAGTATATATATATATATATATATATATTTGGTACCAACCCACAGATAAGCTACAAAAGAAATGTGCCAGACGTCCTTGACGTTTTGAGTTTTGAGCCTACACTCTTCTGCAGAAACGAACGAGGACAGAAAACAGATGGAGAAAGAAAAAGTGCTGAGAAGAAAATCGTATCTGGATTAACGGTTGCAGAACGAAATAGCTCACTTCTCGGTCCGTCCACACATAGAAACACTTACACACTCATATATCATGAGTACGACAATAATTCTACCTCATCTCCAACAGAATGGATAATTAGACTAATGTGACCAACAAATTTGTCAGTGCATAACTTTACGCGTCTATGATGATAGGTTTAAATGAGAATTCATAGTAGGGTATGTGAGCTGTAAGTTCCGCATTAATTCGCCATAGTGGCATGCATATATGTACTCTTTTTTACTCTTTTACTCTTTTACTTGTTTCAGTCATTTGACTGCGGCCATGCTGGAGCACCACCTTTAGTCAAGCAACTCGACCCCGGGACTTATTCTTTGTAAGCCCAGTACTTATTCTATCGGTCTCTTTTGCCGAACCGCTAAGTGACGGGGACGTAAATACACCAGCATCGGTTGTCAAGCAATGCTAGGGGGACAAACACAGACACACAAACACATACACATACACACATATATATATATACATATATACGACGGGCTTCTTTCAGTTTCCGTCTACCAAATCCGCTCACAAGGCCTTGGTCGGCCCGAGGCTATAGTAGAAGACACTTGTCCAAGGTGCCACGCAGTGGGACTGAACCCGGAACCATGTGGTTGGTAAACAAGCTACTTTCCACACAGCCACTCCTATGTAAATTTTTATGTCATGCATATATTGTTGTGAATATTCTACAATGAAGTTAAAAAATCTTCGATTTGTTATTAATATTAATATTGTTATTAATATTAATATAATATACCTGCTAACTACCCAAAGAACTGCGTATTTCCTTATCGAGCACTTTTCACGCTTTTGATGCTCCATGCATTTTGCTGCAACCGAGTTGCTGCACCTATAGGCGGGTCACTTCAGCTGATACATGTGATCTGTCACCATCACCCTGATATCGAACAACCTATTTCTTCGCCACATGGTAGGTATAACATAAACCCGGAATCCACCGAACCGGACGGCTACATTTCTGGCTTTTTTGTTATCGTTCGAATGGATGAAAGACAAACCTATCAAAATGAACGAGTTACTCACCCAGAGTGAGGGGGGATGCCAGAAGACTGGACAAACCACACAAGGCGTTATAGCCAACGCTCTTCCGACCCTACAAGCTCTCAACCTTAATAGTATGTACGAATATTAACTGATATTAATATTTCTCCGTCCTTACGTTTTCACTTCAAATTCTGCCGAGGTCAACGTTTCCTTTCATACCTTTCGGGGTTGATAAAATATGTACCAATTGTGTAGTAGTGACGATGTAATCGACTAACTCCATACCCCTAAAGTGCTGGCCTTGTGTCATAATTTGAAACAAATATTCGTAGTTTAGGCGTACGAACCACATGGTTCCGGGTTCAGTCCCACTGCGTGACATCTTGGGCAAGTGTCTTCTACTATAGCTTTGGGCCGACCAAAGCCTTGTGAGTGGATTTGGTAGACGGAAACTGAAAGAAGCCCGTCGTATATATATATATATATATATATATATATGTGTGTGTGTGTGTGTGTATGTGTGTGTGTGTGTATGTATGTTTGTGAGTCTGTGTTTGTCCCCCTAACATTACTTGACAACCGACGCTGGTGTGTTTACATCCCCGTAACTTAGCAGTTCGGCAAAAATGACCGATAGAATAAGTACTAGGCTTACAAAGAATAAGTCCTGGAGTCGATTTCCTCGACTAAACACGGTGTTCCAGCATGGCCACAGTCAAATGACTGAAACAAGTAAAAGAGTTAAGAGAGTTCTGCCTGTATAGCATTGTATGTATATTACACATTATACATGTATGGAAAGGAATGCATATATTGTTTTAAAGCCGAAGAGTATGCTTTTGCATGGACTGCAAGATACAGCAGCTAAATATCCCTTACATCTCATCTAACGTCCGTAAGAGATGAACACAAGAAGTAATGTAATCCTATATATACTGTGTTGTATATATACATAAAAGATGAGACTGTAATAGTTGTTGTATTTGATCATAAGATCTAGTATAACACTGCTGACCTTTGGCTAAAAAAATAACAAAACAGTAAGAACAACAACAAATACTACTACTACTACTACTACTACTACTACTACACTACTACTACTACTACTACTACTTCTCAAGCCCAATGCTTCTTTTACCGTGAGGTGATAATTACACGATTGGAGATTAAATAAATGGTATATAGTTTCTAATTTCCTACGAGATATATTTTTTTTCATGCTTAGGAAATTTACTTTGATCGTCGTTTACAATTAAATAGGATTAATTTAATTTTAATTCAATTATCTAAGCCTTAATGAATTTCACACATGTCTTTAAATATTTAATAGGCTGTCAACTAAAACTCCCTTGTCATTCAAATACAATTCGAGCTATCGAGCCAAACCTCTGGGAGCCGAATGTTTATAATCTGTTTGGTATAAAAGATTGAAAATGGATCTACATACACCCCGTATATATACATACCCACAGTCCTCCACACTGAATTCTCACTCCATCCGTATACATACATACATACATGCATGCAACACACATACTATATTTTTACGACTCTATCTTTCCTGCATCTCTACTTCCTCTCACATCTCACACTTAATTGCAAACTGTCTCCCTTCCTTCCCCTGTTCTCTCTCTCTCTCTCTGCCGCTCTCTCTCTCATCTCCCTCCCGTCAATTTTCCACCCACACGTGACCCGTGACTGATTTTCTGTTCTGTGCCTTTTCGCTACCGGACGCCTAGCGTGCTGGTAGACTTTTTCTCTTCTCTTACTATTTTTTTATATCCATTTGAGGATTTCGTCCCGACGTTAACCATCACTCTCACGTTTGGCCGAAAGGCTTTATTTATTGTCTTAGTCTATCGTACGTACCCCATCTGTATTGCTTTGTTTACTCTAGCCCTAATTCTACGCAAATCTTGCGTGTGCCGCCGATATACGACGTTCCTAGTTTTAGCATTAAAGGTACGAAACTGGGTAATAGTATTTTGGGTCGATAACTGAAGAAGGATTAGGGTCCTTGCGTCTGTCTTACGTGTACGTTTTGTAGTATTTAATGCAGTTTTCATTTATGGAATAACTGACCGCCTCATATATATATATACACAACATATATATACAACACACACACACACACACATAAATCGTTATGGTGATACAAACAGTGATTCATAGTCCTAGATAAGCACCAGCTCACGAAACACCCTGGACATTAAGTTACTCTTTTGCTTGTTTTTACCCCTCTGCGAGGTAATTTTATTTTAATTCTCTCGCAGGAAGGAGTACTTTGGCGAGTCGTGTTCTGTCTTGCCTTCGAAACACGCTGATGAAGGGGATTTTTCCTTGTGTAGTATGTCCTGTACTCTGTTTTTCTGTTGTAAAAAAATGTTTTTTCCGTTTTCGTTTCTCGTTGAGTTCTACGTCTAGTTGTGGTGTCCTGTACTCACGTATATATATTTATATATGCATGTATATATACATGTAGATGTAGGTACGTACATATATGTTTGTATGTATGCATATATTTTATTTATTACACTATATATATATTACATACATACAGCCTTAGAATCCATTAATCTCTCTCTTTCACTCCCTCTCTCTGTATATCTATCTATCTATATACATATATGTGTGTGTGTGTGTGTGTGTGTGTATCCAAATGATAAGAAGCAAACAACGAAAATTCTTTAACAGATCTTTAACGATTCGTTACAATTGTTTCTGTATCAACTCTGTTTGCAACAACAGTTTAGTCAAAATTTCGAAGTGAAAATTTATATAATGTTTGCGATTTTAGACATTAGAGAGGCACTTTATCAGACTTGCACGAAAGGTGTGCTGTCACATTGTGCGTCTTCCAGACCATGTTTTTCTGGGTCTTATATCGGGAGGAAACAAAGAAAAAAGTAAGTGTGGATATAGGATAAGTAAGAGGAGGTGGAGATTATGTAACAGGGGGAATCAAGTTGAAGGATATGCAGAAAAGGAACATACTACTATTCATACAATACATATAACTCCATTTCAGACGATTTTATAAAAGTTTATCAATCGATATAGCACACAGATTAGGGGGCAACCTACAATGGCATTCAGGAAGGCTGGTAAATAAAAGTACTGCGACGGCTTTCTATTGCTGGATACCATTGCTGGAAGTATAACATTTATGTAGGTGATGCGACAAAAGAGGGAATGAGAAATCCACAAACTGGATGTGACGTTTTCTAACTGCCAGCATGAGGGAGCCGTTTGCATACTCTTTTGATGAGCTCAGTTTTAGATTCCCCGCCCCATATCTCCGGTGTGAAACTGATTCATAAAAACCAGCTAAAGTGAATGTGTGTGTGTGCGTGTGTCTATATGTATATACATATATATGTGTGTGTGTACGTATGTGTATGTGTGTGTGTATGTATCTATATATGTACAATCAATGGTCCTTCTCTAGTCATAGAAGCATAAGGCTGGTCTCCGGTTTCTGTGATACACATACACACCACTCGACGTGACGCCAGTCTGTCGGAGGATTACTCATGTTCACCAGGTAAGTGAACTTGAGCAAGGTGAAATGAAGTATTTTGCTCAAGACCACAACGCATCATCCTGCTTCAGAATCGAAGTTACGATCTTACGATCAGTGGTGCAATCTCCTTACCACCAGGTCACGCGTATCGATATATATATAATAATATATACTAGCAGTATCGCCCGGCGTTGCTCAGGTTGTAAGGGAGGGAAATAACTATAAAGCATTTTTAGAGAGTTATAGCCAAAAATAGCAAAAAAATGGAAAAAAAATGATGGTAAATTTTTTTTGATAGTTAAAAAAGGTGGAGTTGCGTTCCCTACACAGTTTGTGGTTTGTGTTCCTGATTCTCGACCCCATGTCGAATTTATCGATTTTTTTCAGAACTGGGGGAACTTCTCAAAATTTTCGCTGCGTTAGTTTTGAATTATGACATTGGGCTATGTGTGAGTCAAGTTTCATCAGAATCGGTTGAAAGCCGTGGTCAGGGTGAGGGCACAAGCAAACAGACACACAGAAACACGCACAGACAAACTGCCGTTATATAGAGAGAGATATATAATAAAAACTTACTTGGAGAATTAAGAAAGTGACGCCAGGCGTTCAATCATATAATAAATATTATATATATATATATATATATATATATATATATATATATATATATATATTATATAATATATATATATATATATATATATACACATAAATACATACATACATATATATATATATATATATATATATATATATATATATATATGCATATACATATATATATATATATGCATGTTTGTTTATGTGCGTGTTTCGTATGTTTACGTGTGTGTATATGTGTGCGCGTGTGCGTGCACGTATATGTGTGTATATATGAATGTATACGTGCAGATTTGTATGTTTTGTTTCATGTATATAATTGCATGTCTCGACATTATTACATATACTTAAATGATAAATTTCTGGGAAATTTTACAGTTGTTGACAGTTCTAGTGATGGTTTGGATCTGTAGCCTTTGAATCAGTTTTCTCCATTCTTGTTTCGAGAAGCCTAATTTCTCAAGATTGGTACTTAGGCAGTGTATTACATGTCCCAGTGCTACAATAATTTCAGGTATAATAAACCGGAACTTACAATCTGGGTAGAATAACTGTTAATTCTCTTTAGTTCGCTTTGTATGTATGTATGTATGTATGTATGTATGTATGTATTATGTATGTATGTATGTATGTATGTATGTATGTATGTATGTATGTGTGTGTGTAAGTATGCATGTATGTATGTATGTGTGTGTGTATCTATGTATGTATGGATGGATGGATGGAGATGCGTACGTACGTATATCCATTCAAAATGTGACCGCGTGTGTATCGTTGCCGATTTTTTCCTCCGTCTTCCTTCCTTGGATCTTTTCTTTTCCTATATTTCTGACGAAGAGAATATATATATATATATATATATATATATATATATATATATATATATATATATATATGTATGTATGTATGTATGTATGAATGTATGTATGTATGACTGTGTGTATACATATATATATATATATCCTAGGGTAGCTTATACAGACAGTGGGGAATATAAAATGCAGCGCATAAGACAGAGTAATTATGTTATTTTATTTATCGCTTTAAAGTTACATGAATCCTATGAATTCGTAAAAAAAATGTACTTGACAAATGTTGAAAAATTTGAAACCATTAAGTATGGTTAAGTGATAAAAATATAAATTGTAGCAATCTAGTTAGCAATAAATTTAAAACTGAAATGATGAACGACTAGGGTGTGTGTTATTTAGCAGTATGACTTCACTAAAATACAATATAGGCTTCAGTACGAAGTTTCACACACACACACACACATTACATTACAAATATAATCACAGTCAATTTGTTTCACCGAATGGTTTCATACTGAAGAACTTTCCAAAATTGGAGAGAATCAATGGACATATAGTTAATCCAAACATGAAACACACAATGAGAAAACACAACAACGCGAGGACGTTGAACAAGTATAGTGTTATTGGACGCTCATGTCAGGGAAGAAAGTAGGAGGATTTAACGTTTCGAGCGGGGTTCTTCGTCAGAAATATAGGAATGAAAATTTGTTCGGAGATGACCGAGAGTGAAAGTTGTATTATTATGGTTTCTAATCTATCTCCACTTTTAGAGGTCTGTCCATCATGAAATTTTTCGGCAGCATCAATTCATTATAAAACTATCTTTATAACATTCAATAAATAAAATATACACCATTATGTTTAATATAATGAGTACCCGTTTTTTTAACCTCAACTAGGAAACCTTATTGGTCATCGTCCTCTGACTATATATGTATGTGTGTGGACCCATTCTTGTTTGCTTGTGTGTGTGTGTGTGTTTTGGTGTGTTTTGCATGTGCGTGTCTGAGTGCATATGTGTGTATATACCTTATATCACACTGATTTCTGTTTTGTTTTCTGATCCTTGATATGAAAAACACCAAGAAATTTCACTGCAAGAATTTATTCTATATGACTTCATCTTTTTCTTGCTTGTTTTATTTATTTATTTATTTATTTGTTGTCTTTATTATTTTTTCGCTTTGTTCTATTGTTTCCACAAGCACTCATCCATTTCCAATAAGAAGGGCCGACATCATGTTTCGTTAAATATCTGTTCCTCCCTTTGATCATTTTCGCTAAAAAATAAATTTGACATATATGTATGCTTTCTCCCTAGTTTTATGTATCATTATACATTGAAACAGAGTTGACCGGGTTCCCCGTAGACAGGATTTGGCTCAGTGGTTAGAGCATCAAGCTCACAATCTTAAGGAAGTGAGTTCGATTCCTGGACCGGGCTGTGTTTTGTGGTCTTGAGCAAGACACTTTATTTTCACGTTGCTCCAGTTCGCTCATTTGTAGAAGTGAGTTGCGACGACACTGGGGCCAAGTTGTTTCGGCCTTTTTTTCCCCCTTGGATAACATCGGTGCCATGGAAAGGGAAAGCATGGTATGCATGGGCGACAACTGGTCTTCAATAAACAACCTTGTCCGGACTTGTGCCTCGGAAAGGAACTTTCTTGATGCAACCCCAGGAGCAATAGATCAGATGCGTATGTTAAGCAATTCGCTATTTTCACCTCTGTGATTGGTTAAGTGAAGGAGATACCTCTGATGAGAGCACCATAAGTCTCGAAAAATCAATTAAGGCTGTTCATTATTTTTGTTCGATCTAAAGAGAAATAAGATAATTTGACATGCTTGTATGTTTACTGCGCAGGCTTACATATATTGGGTTAACAAAAACCGAGTTACGAGGCTTGATGTTATCCCATTTGGGGATAGAAACATCATATAAGTCTTTACATAATATATATTGTATTATATGTCTATTTTCATGTAATGTATAACCAGACATTCATTTTTTCATCGAGTCCAATATGTTTAATATTCAGTCATAGAATTCCGCAATTCTTTACAGTTATTTGCTCATGTTAAATCACTGAGATAATAGTCTCGGTTTGACAGCAAAATATTTCTCTCCGATGCGCATTTTCTGTTTAGTGATTCTGGAAATTTCGGAAGTTGTCTTGCATTGAGTTGTTACATGAACAGAACTGTCTTCATCATATATTTTATATGTAAATGAAGTATTCTGCATTGAATGGCAATGTTTAGGCAGAATCGCGTTAAACCGGCTGAGTCAAGGTTATGTCTTTGAAACTGAGTTGGACTATTTGCCACAGGTTTCCGCTCGTTATATCTCGAGCGATTTCAAACTCATAAACTTTGAAAGGTTAGTTCGAAATATGATTTGAAAACACTTTCGCAAAACTCTGTACAATGTGATCTAACTTGGTGTCTCATGATTGCAAATAATCTTCCTAACCATTCGGCAATCTATTCATTCCATAGTCAATTGTACACACAATAAGTAATATAAGCCATGCTACTGAATCGGCAACCCAATAAAGCATGATTCAACGCTGTAGAAAAATGTCAAACATCAATCCAGAAAATAGAACGATTTAAAATTCTAATGTTCTTAATGTGATTATTACAAACAATCACGGATCATGTGACTGTTGCGAATTTGTATTTAATTATAACAAGGGTAAGAAATATGTTGTGAGCAGTTAAAAAGAAAATTACAAAAAAATATAATAATCCATGCGGAAACAGTGACCATTGTTACAAGGAGTAGAGTGTCGTAATAGCAGATTTATGCTATTTTAATTTGACAAAGTAATTTGATTTAATTCAATTAATTACATTTAATTAGAAACGAAGTAAAATAAAATTTCTAAGAGGAAAAAATATAATACCGTTGCAAATTCATTATAGAAATATATTTCAGTCTGGTATGTCTCGCCTAAAAATACTTCTGTTAATTAAACACGTGTCATTTCTATTATTCTTACCGCAGTGGTTCGAATACTTCTTGAGCCAATGATGGCACTCAAAAGTCAAGAAGCTCAATGACTACACGAACGTCAGGTGCTATGATCTTGAACGTAATAAAATCTTCAGGACACGCAAGGGCAATCCTGAAATACCTGTAAGAAGCTTGAAAGCAGGTGACAATTACGTGTTTCGTATGACCAAAGTATCGTTAATAGAATCGACTCCGACCAAATGTTGTCAAAACATTTTACTAACACTGTCAAAGATGTGTTAATTGCATTTCCCCCAATATTCTTTTATTCTTTTATTCTTTTACTTGTTTCAGTCATTTGACTGCGGCCATGCTGGAGCACCGCCTTTAGTCGAGCAAATCGACCCTGGGACTTATTCTTTGTAAGCCCAGTACTTATTCAATCGACCTCTTTTGCCGAACCGCTAAGTGACGGGGACGTAAACACACCAGCATCGGTTGTCAAGCAATGCTAGGAGGACAAACACACACACACACACACACACACATATATACGACAGGCTTCTTTCAGTTTCCGTCTACCAAATCCACTCACAAGGCATTGGTCGGCCCGGGGCTATAGCAGAAGACACTTGCCCAAGATGCCACTCAGTGGGACTGAACCCGGAACCATGTGATTGGTTAGCAAGCTACTTACCACACATTTCAGGTATTTAAATTTATCGAACAATAAAAAACTAAATTGCATGACATCACTGTTGGGGATTTCAATTCATTAACTGAAGGGAGGTAATACATCAGAAACCATTAAGTCATGTATAAAACCGTTTCTACCTCTACTTTATTTTAGTAAACCTCGACAGGATTTCACTGATAAAGTCGAGGATTCGGGATAGAAATACAGAAAGTGTTTTGTTTGGCTCTCTACCGACTCTACCGACACTTCCAACTTACTGTCTACGTAGTATGTAGGCTATGAAAGCAAAATACTACCTAATAATACACAAATCCTACATATACGAATATTTGTGACGGTCATGGATAGAATGCTTTTCATCGTAACTTTGCAGATCATGAGTCACCTGGGTGATACTCAACAGGACCATCAACTCCATCGTCACCACCACCCCCAATACGACAACGACGACCCACCACCACCACCACCACCAACAACAACAACAGCCAAATATACACATCTGAAAGTTCTGGTGATGTTTGACTATCACCGTTATTATATCTTATAATGTCTTTTAACTGTGTACCTCATTGACGGTAAAATGGTAATTACATTTTTTGCAAAGTCGGGGTACAGTCGCTTAAATTGATCCCAGTCTAGTCTATTCCTGGTTTTAGTTAGTTATTTTAAAGACTCTAAGGAACGACAAACATATAAGAATCCCTGTGAGATTTCAATTGTGAACTGAAAACACGAGACTAAATGCTCTAAGACATCTAATCAGGCAAGCTAGAGTTTCTGCTCACTGGCAGGGCCATGACTCATGCTTGTAATACTAATGATGATGACGCTGATGGTGGTGGTGGTGGTGGTGGTGGTGTCGTGGTGGTGTGGTGGTGGTGCTGGTGATGGTGGTGGCGGTAGATAAGGTGGCGATAGTGTTGACAGTAGTGATGATAGTGGTGGTAGCAGTGATGGTGGTGGTGGTGGTGGTGATGGTGATAGCGGTGGTGATGATGATGATGATGATGATGATGAATATGATGATGGTAGCAGTAGTGATGTGGTGGTAGTAATAATAGTGCAGGTGTTGGCGGCAGCGGCGGTGATATTGATGACGGTAATGGTGGCGGTGGTTGCTGGAGTCGATGGTGGTGGTGATCATGATTGTCTTGAAGATAAGGCTCATGCTAGTGTTGGTAGTGGGGGTGATGATGAAGCTGATGCTGACGATAATGATGAGGTGGAGAAGGATGATGATGTTGATGATGGTGATGAGGAGGATGATGACAATGATGATGTTGATGACGTAGATTGTGGTGATCATGATTCAGAATTAATATGGTGATGATAATGATGATGATGTTGTCACAGTTGCTTCTCCTGATGATGATGATGATGATGATGATGATGATGATGGAATGGAGCCTACGTCGCCGCCGCCGACGACGACGACAATGAAAATGATGCTGATGGTGAAGTGGTTTTTTAAATCAAATGAAAATTATGAAATAAGCGATGTTTTTTTTTTACGATTATGCCGAAGGTAATAATTAGCGATTGTTTGAAATCTCAAAAGATTTGGAATATAAATGACACAAAAAACATATATTTATAAAACTGTTGCTTGACAGATATACCAACGTTAGTATCTATTTCCATTATATAGTGAGTCGAACTCGATAATGTAAACCTATCTAGTCGGATTCTCTGTTATTTTATCAAAGTTTGGACTCTAGAGTAATTCGTAAAAAGTTACAGAGGATTATTTGACATGAGGAGTTAAAAGTTAATGTTCCCCGAATTATCCCAAGTGTATTACCCGGCTATCGGGGATTCTAGTTATTAATTATTCGGTTTTCGAATTTCTATTTTTATATCGTTTTGTAATGTCCTTATATTTGTAGCGTCTCTCTTTGATCGACGTTAACCCACCTTGCATGTGGGCTGTGTCTCATCCTTTCATATTGCCCTCCATTTGGAAAACAAAAGGTTTTAGCAGAAAAGAGCATCATCATCATGTTGAAATATCTGCATACCTGGGTTATCAAATCTAACTTCAGATATTTGCAATATTTCTATGTAAAATACATTACGATCAGTTTGACATTGCATAACCATTAGATATGTCATACATGGATGTGTAGAATCAACAGCCACAGGAGAGAAATAAATATCATAAATTTCATAAGTTAATATTGTAAACCAAAGAGACAGTTTATAGCCTACATTGACAAAACACCATTTATTTTCTACCTCTTTCTCTTTCTGAAAAAGGTAACGTGTCCGAAACATCACCTTACAAATTTCAGGTCCTCCAGGATATTCATTGTAGTTTAATTGAAAGCCCCTCTCTCAGTCATGTCTCCATTTTCTCCTATGTAATATAACAGATCTATACATTTTATACTTACGAGTTGGATGTTGGTGAAATTTGTTGAGTGTGAAGCTGCGTATTTAGTTGTTTCTGTCCTGGATATTATTCCATCAGTGTTTTTTTTTCTTTTTTTTACTCTTAGTGGGTGTTACATAGTAATGCCGGTGTATTTGCTGTGGATTTAGCGTTGTTTGGGATTGATGTGTAGTTGTTATTGTTTTGTGCTATGTTCCTTTTGTTTTTAGTACTTTTAAAGTTTTTATGCTATTATTTTCCACACCGTCATCGCCAGAGAAATGATTAGAAGACTCTGACTTAGAGGGATCAATAACATTATTTTTTAGTGTGTCTGCGCAGAAGGGGCGAAACATGAGCAAGAGTTGACAGTGATTACTTGGAATAGGCCAATGGATGGAGATTAATTTGTTATAGTACTTATTTTCCGTCAATTCAGTAATTACTGCAGAAGAATTTCACAGATTTTGTTGGAGCACCGCCTTTAGTCGAGCAAATCGACCCTAGGACTTATTCTTTGTAAGCCTAGTATTTATTCTATCAGTCTCTTTTGCCGAACCTCTAAGTTACGTGGGTGTAAACACAACAGCGCCGGTTGCCAAGTGATGTTGGAGGACTAACGCAGACACACACACACACACACACACACACATATATATATATATACATATATACGACGGGTTCTTTGAGTTTCCGTCCACCAAATCCACTCACAAGGCTGTAGTAGAAGACACTTGCCCAAGGTGCCACGCAGTGGGGCTGAACCCGGAACCATGTGGTTCGTAAGCAAGCTACTTACCACACAGTCACTCCTACGCCTATAGCAGTGAAACAATTTTTTTTTTGTAATTTGAAGTATTGTACGATGAAATCTCCCATTCTATGAGCAAATTTCTGTCTACAGTTGCTGTTGCTCCTGTTGCTTTTGTTAATGTAGTAGTAGTAGTAGTAGTAGTAGTAGTAGTAGTAGTAGTAGTAGTAGTAGTAGTAGTTGCTGCTGCTATTTTCAATTGCAACTGTTTGGAATTTGAGCTTTCATCTCTTGGAACAAATTTCTCCTCTCCTTCCATGTGCAAGGTAAAGACGAAGAGACATAAGAAGCGCAGCATCTGTTTTTGCGAGACCCGTCCTACTTCTTCCTTTAGTTTGCTAACTGCGGAACCTAATGCTATGTTTTTTAAGACAAACATCTTCAAAATTTTGCAAAATGCATGAAGCCCAAATTAGTGAAATACAGAAAAGGACAACAACCCTCTTTGTTGTGACAACCTTAGAAACTTTATATACTAAAAATTGCAAAAAAGTATCAGCATTTGAACATGTAAAAAGACGAAAAAGCAAACGTGAGACTTGAAGCAACGTGTCGCAGTTATTACCGCCGCAACAACAACGACAGCGATAAGAACGATGATGATGATGATGATGATGATGATGATGATGATAAGTATAATAATCATAATGAGTATAAGGATTGAAAGGAGAACGCTTGCCGTGTATTTGATAAAGAGTGATGAAGACCTGCTGCAATATGCCTCGAAAGATATGGGTGTAAATGCAGACGAAATGATAAGCAAGGAGGAGTTTTACCAAAGAGCTGAGGAGAAGAGAAAGAAGACCTTGAAATGAGAATGCATGGACAGTTTCAAAGGAATACACAAGACGTTAAGGATAATACAGCATCGTGGGCATGGCTTGAGCGTGGTAATTTGAAGCGTATCACCGAAAACCTGATCATTGCTGCACAAGAGCAGGTTCTCGCTACCAATTCAGTGAAGTATAACATCTATAAAACTACTGACACCCAGAAATGCAGACTCTGTGGAAAGAGTGTGGAAAATGTGACCCACTTGGTGAGTGGATGTAAGAGCCTTTCAAAAAAAGGAATGCAAGCGCCGCCACGATATAATGTGTGTGTATCTTCATTGGCTCTTATGCCGTAAATACCCAATAGGAAGTAGCAGAGAACCGGTATGAGCATGTACCAAGTAAAGTTATGCAGGAGGGTGGAGAAGTAACGATACTCTGGGACTATGATTTTCAGACGGATCGTGTAATCGAACACCATCGGCCGGATATTGTCATATTGAATAAGAGAGACAAATACTGTCAGATCATTGATGTAGCCATACGAAATGACATGTACGTTGTGAGTGAGGTGGTTGAAAAAATCACCAAGTACCCCGAATTGAAAGTGGAAATGGCAAGACTGCATGGAATGCAAGAAGGTAATATAAAAGTGATACCAGTTGTGATCGGAGCGTTGGGCTCAATCCCATTGAAACTTCAAGATTTCTTAAGGCAACTGGAAATCCCATGCAAACTGATGTCTTGTAAAAAGTAGCTTTATTGGGCAAAGCGCACATCTTAAAGAAAATATTATCTGTCTGAGGTCCTTCTTGTAACTTGACAGATGACTAAAGACTCCGGTGCAGCTTTATCTACACTGTGTTATGAATGAATAGTAATAATGATAATTATAGTGTTAACATGTACATGTTTGTGTTGGTGTAGAAGATAAGTTATACCAAATATTCTACTCAATATCGCAGATTTGCTTGTCAGTTGCTCGATTACCCGCTGAACATGACTCTTACTGACTGACGGTTTTAGCATCTCTGATCATGAACAGGAGTAGTTGGGAAGTATAATTGCCATGTGCTAAGAGGGATTCTTTAGGGTTTAAATAATTCACCTCTGGAAACATGGATGTTTCATTCACCATCTTTAAGCAACCATTATTGAGGGACCTTTTGAGTGAATTGCGCTCCTCGACCTGAAGAAATTTCTAACTGAGCTTACCTGCAAGGTCATGTGCCGTTTCTTTTCATATGAGGCGCGATATGGTTGTGATGCATGTGTCTGGTACTCCCCTATCAAACACGTAGTCATAAGCGGTATATTGGACTACGTATATTTGTATCCCAGTGTAACTTTGATGGTATGCTCTGCTCTCCTGCTCAATAATGATGATGATGATGATCATGATGATAATAATAATAATGATAATATCAACAACAACAACAACAACAACAACTACAATAATAATGATAATAATAATAATAATAATAATAATAATAATAATAATAATAATAATAATAATAATTGGGGGAGAGCATAAGTCGATTACAGTTTTTCATTGGTACTTAATTTATTGACCCCGAACGAATGGGAAGGCAAAGTCAACCTCGGCAGAATTTGAACTCTGAACGTAAAGACGTAAGAAATGATGCTAAGCATTTTACCCGGCGTGTTAACGATCCTGCCAGCTCGCTGCCTTAATAACAACAGCAACAACAACAACAATAATAAAAACAACAACAACGACATCAGCCTTAGTATATGAAATTGGAGGCTAAGTGAACTGAAAATGTATAATGAAAAAAATTCAGGTAACTACTGATAGCGTACGGAAGTTACTCCCACTCCTACAAATCAGATAGAGACCAGATATGCTTACCCTGATACGAATAGAAAACTATCATAAAATAACGATTGGACTGAAAATAATACTTAATAAAGAAATGCTGGAAGTCTGATAAATCTCATAAGGAAGCATGAAAATATCAAAATACTTTCCTTACGAAAAAGGAAACATTAACGTGCAAAATAGAAACAAACTACACTAAAACAAAAAAAAAGTAGAGAAAAACAACAACAACAACAAAACTAAAGCAAAAGATGTTTCTTTATTAGCCACACAGGGCTGCACACAGACGGGACAAATTACAAGGTAGAGCTTATCTTTTTGGGGATAAAAAAAGGGGTTTGGTTTTCGATCAAAAGGGATCGTAAAAGGAAAGAAAGAGGAAAGCAAAAAAAAGTGGGGTGGAATAAAAGGAAAAAGAAAAAATCGATCAATAGGGATCGTTATCACAGAAATGTCAATATAAAGTGTGAAGGGGAGGACAGGTGAGGTTTACCCGTGGAAAGAAAAGTTTACGGAAAAGACCACGGTAACCTCGGTCAATGAAGTCACATGTTATATTTTTTTACAAAGCAACTCTCTGTATTAATTTTTATGGTTCATAGGATCATGGTCAAGGTGACTTCGTCATTCATACGTGCCATCCTTGCTACATTCACCCATCTTTTTTTAAAACATTCACTAGACAACACTTGCCTCTCTACTCTCAATTTACTCTTCAAGTGATACTTGAAGAAGTTGATGAGAGATTGACCAGAGAGGAAAGTGTTTGTCTCTAATCCTTTCAGGCGCGTCCACCAGATACATTATTTCGCCATAGCTACTAGTATGATAAAAATAGCTCTTCCTTCCCGTTTGAAGGAAGGAGGCGTGACGATGTTAACGATAGACTCGGCTTATAAACCGACACGTCCCACACGTGACACAGTCGTTCGACATAAGCCCACAAGTCGGAGATTGTTGGAGACTGCACGATTGCGTGCAGAACGGTTTCGTCGCTCTGCCCGCATCTCGGGGAAGGTCGGCCCCGTGTTTCTCGAGCCATGCCTATAGAGCTTATCCCGAACGGGTAGCGCTTCTCGGTAGCACTGCCAGGCCAGACGTTCGAAAAGATGCTTAAAATACATGCAAGGAGAATTATAAAACATAGAAAACGAGAGATACAGGATTTCCTGGAGCGTTCCGCTCTTAAGTGTAAGGATGTGATAAGAACGCCATTTTGAATGCACGTCCGAATTGAAGATGAATACTCTTTTAATTGTTTCAGTCATTTGACTGTGGCCATGCTGGAGCACCACCTTTAGTCCAGCAAATCGACCCTATTCTTTGTAAGCCTAGTACTTATTCTATCGGTCTCTTTTGCCGAACCGCCAAGTTGCACTTTGGTTTAAAATGATCGTTATTTACTCGAAAGGGTGCATTATGCATACCGAATTAATATGAAAGTGGAAATATGTCTGGTTACGAGTTTATACAAATGAATAGTTATCAGTACGATGAACTCTATGTGCATATTTAAGAAATTTATTAAAATGGCGCAGTTTCTTTCTGTGGGAGGACATATCTCTGGTGGTAAACATCGTCTAAACGACTGAAAAATACAAAATTAGTTTTCATCTATCTCTCTATTTACGTATATGTCTATCTATCTATCTATCTATCTATCTATCTATCTATCTATCTATCTATCTATCTATCTATCTATCTATCTATCTATCTATCTATTTGTCTGTTTGTGTATCTATGTACCTATCTTTACTATAGTCTTGCAGATGCACAGTTGAGCACATCTTTACTAGCTCTCTCCGCTCTCTCTCTCTCTCTCTCTCTCTCTCTATCTGTCTATCTGTCCGCGTCTCTCTCTTTCTAAATATCCATTTATCCTTGCATCTATATATCGGTCTATCTGTGTGTTTGTCTGTCTGTCCGGCTCTGTATGTCTGTCTCCTTGACCACACATCCATCCATCCATCCATCCATCCATCCATCCATCCATCCATCCATCCATCCATCCATCCATCCAACCATCCATCTATCTATCTATCTATCTATCTATCTATCTATCTATCTATCTATCTATCTATCTATCTATCTATCTATCTATCTATCTATCTATCTATCTATCTATCTATCTATCTGAATGTTTCTTTTATCTTTTCCGTTTTTCTCTCTTCCCACTTTACACACTCTACTGAAAAAAAGTCAATGACCAAAACGGCATAGCAATTATCTGTTTTCATATCTATGAGCCTCAAATAACTAACTTTCGTAATGATCTAATCCTATCTTGTTTCTTACTGTTGTTGTTTTTGTTGTTCCTATATATATACATATCTAGACGCATATATATGCATGCTTACACACATACATGCACACAAACACAAACAGAGCATACTCATGCTCATGTACCATATGTTCATACACATATGCATTGTACTGCCATGTATTTCTATATGAAATATATACATTATATATATTATATATACGTACACACACATATATATATATATATATGTATGTATATATTTATATGTTCATATACGTGCTTATAGATCCACATGTGTTCATATGTATATATATTATATATATATATATCATATATATATATATATGCGTCCGTATACAATATATATATATATATAATATATATATATATATATATGCAATATCTATATCTCTCTATACATACAAAATTCAAATATATGTATAATATGCAGTTATATATAACATACACATATATATGTATGTACATATGTATATAATATATATATATATATATATATAATATATATATATATATATATATATATATATAATATATATATACATACACATATATATGGTATATTCATGTGTTTATATGTCAAAAATCTATCCCATTTGTCATCATGGTAAACTTAACCATATTCAGTGAGAAGCTGTTTCTTTGATTTCGTTACCCGTTAGAGACCAACGCCCTGACTATTAGAATATTCAGTTACTTTATAATGAGAGGTTTGTAACAAACACATTACAAAACAAAAACGAAATAAAACAAGACAAATATGTAAACAAAAACAAAATCAGTGAGGATTTTAATATCATGAATAAATAAAGATAGAAATAATGATAAGAATAATATAACGACGTATATTTCTCACGTAGATATGAAACCAAAGCTTTGGTATATATATATATATTATATATATATATATATTATATATATATATAGTATACACGTATATACATAATATTATCCCATCTCTCTCATCTCTCTCACTCTCTCTCTCTTCTCTTTCTCTCTGTATATATATATATATATATATGTGTGTGTGTGTGTGTGTACACACATACATACGAGGTGAAATGGGAATACATAATTCTCATACCTTTTCCCTGGGGTATTCTTGCAGTAATTGAATTGAATTTAAACTGGATTCGATCCTAGTTTTCCGACACGTATCAAGAGAGTCTACGCGACAACCATGCTGTCCATATTGTTGCACTAAATTTAACGCTTTCAATCTTGGATACAAGGCTAAAACTTGTTTAGAGACTAAAGGAGGACCTCTTTTCATGATCGTTGAATGTACTATGAATAGCAAGATAATATACTTCTAATTAACCTTTTAGCCTTCAAATCGAAAATATTCGGCCAAAATATTTAACTTGTTTTACGTTTAGACTAGCCAGATATGGCTTCTGCCGTCTACCCTATAATTTCATTCTAAAATTAAAAATCACATCATCAAAATCTCTAAGCTACAAGATAATACAGAATTAATTGTAAATAATAGGAATAAATAAACAATGCGTGCATCTTGGGCAAGTGTCTTCTGCTATAGCCCCGGGCCGACCAATGCCTTGTGAGTGGATTTGGTAGACGGAACTGAAAGAAGCCTGTCGTATATATATATATATATATATATATATATATATATAATATATATAATGTGTGTGTATTGTGTTGTGTGTGGTGTGTGTGTGTGTGTGTTTGTTTTTGTCCCCCTGGTGTGTTTTGTGTCCCCGTTACTTAGCGGTTCGGTAAAAGAGACCGATGAATAAGTACTGGGCTTACAAAGAATAAGTCCCGGGGTCGAGTTGCTCGACTAAAGGCGGTGCTCCAGCATGGCCGCAGTCAAATGACTGAAACAAGTAAAAGAGTAAAAGAGTAATGCATTTGGCAAAATAATCTGAATGCTAAAGGGTTAAACCTATTTTATAAAAAAATCCCTAGCTTTTGACCTATGAAGGGATAAATAAAATACAAAAAAATATAGTAATAGTTTCAGTAACTTATTAACTAATTGAATAAATCATGGCTGTCTTAAAAATGTGACCTTATTTGCGGACCGACGATAAGTCTCTATACGAACCCTTGATTTCCTAGAAGTAGCAAGTTAATTATCCTCAAATGTCATGGAAGGGAGACATCTTACAGAATTCTTTCTACTATAGGCACCAGGCCTGAATTTCTTTCTTTTTGGTGGCGGTGAGGGGAGATGTGGAGCTGGTTGATTAAATCGACGACAATTTTCAGCTGGAACTTATTAATAAAAGCTGAAAGATAAAATCAACTCGGCGGAATTTTATCTCAAAATTTAAAGGCGGACGAAATACTTCCCACTACTTTGTCTAGCATGCTAACGATTCCGTCAGCTTTTTGCTTTAAAAGACGCCTTACCAAATGTAGTTCTAGATGCACTGTAGTCCTAAAAGAGATGACAGCCGGAACATATTTCAATAACTTCTTGGTTGGATTGGGGCATGCCCTGGAAGCATGAAAACTAAAGGTGACCTCGGCTGTGTTTGAACTAAGAACGCAAAAATATACCAGAAAATACTGCAAAATGTTTTGCCCTTCAGTCAAGCGATTCTCTCAATACATCAGCTAACGCTAATCATAATTAATACATATGTCGATATAGCGTATATATTTATTGGGAGAGGTGTGGTCGTTTGAATTACCTCCAATGAGAAGAGACAGCATCAATTCCAGTAATGTTTTAATAAAAACCCCAAACACATATAATTACATATATATTAGAAACAAGAACAGGCGTGGATATATAATAAGAAGCTTGCTTCCCAACTACATGGTTCCGAGTTCAGTTCCACCTCGTGGCACCTTGAGCGAGATTCTTGTACTATAGTGTATATATATGCATGTGTTTGTATGAGTGTATACATACAGACACACATACATACATACATACATACATACAAAACATACATACATACATATATAATATAAATATATTATATATGGTATGTATGTATGGTATGTATATATTATATATATATATATATATATATATAATATATATATATGTCCAAATGGGACACAAACACAAAGACACGCGGTTACATACACACCGCAAACACACACACATAACACACTAGAAAAACTACTTCCCCCAAAAAGATTGGTAACATTCTCATAATAGGTTTCATAACATTTTTTCAAAATTTATGTTTTTTAAAAATCACCTGTACACTTTAAAAACTATTAATACCCTTGATTTTCAAGCATATATATATATTATATATATATAAGCTTGAAATCAAGGGGTAAATAGTTTTTTAAAGTGTACAGGTGATTTTTAAAAACAAATTTAAAAAATGTTATGAAACCTATTATGAGAATGTTACCAATCTTTTTGGGGGAAGTAGCTTTTTCTAGTGTGTTATGTGTGTGTGTTTGCGTGTGTATGTAACCGCGTGTCTTTGTGTTTGTGTCCCATTTGGCCCATATATATATATATATATAGATCGCCATGTTGATTCGTTAGCTACTGCACGCATTTTTTTTCTCTCCTTCTTTCTGTGTTTTTCTCTCTCTGTGTATCTTTCTGTTGAAGAGCGTAGGCTCGAAACGTTAAAGACTTGTTTTATTTATATTTCCTGAGCGCCATACTAATACAATTGTTCGTTTGTTTTCCACCTGCCTTCGTCTTTTGTTTATTTTCATAAAGCTTCCCGTTATATATTATGCGCTCACGTGGTCTCACTTCATCCTATATTCTACCAATACCACTATCAACACTTACCTCTACCTTGGATTTTCTTTACCTCTTGGATACTTACCATTGGCTGCACCTCTCTTTCGCGGATCAAAGTGACTTTGCATTGATTGTGAAATCCTTAAAAAATATACCACGACGTCTACACATTTCTCACCTTGAACTTTCAACCTTGAACTTGTTCGCATAAACTGTCCCGTTTGTTGTATTTTATTTTCTCTTATATTACCACTTTTTTTACATTCATTTCATGCTTCCCACATTTTCCTGAATTTTTGTTCTCCTTTCCGTCTTTCTTCCCTCTCTGGATGTCCATACTCCGTTTCCTCTGCCTGCACCCCCCTTTTTTTGCTCTCCCCTCTCTCTGCTTCCTTCTTTCTTTCCCTTTTCCCGTTTGCCCCGTCCTTTTCTGCCCCTATCGCTTACTTATCTAGTTTTTTCATACGATTTAATTTTTTTTTTTTTTTTGAACGTTTGTTTTTTTCCCCTTTTTTCGCTATCCTTTTTTTCAATTTTTTTCATACGATAATTTGTTTTTTTTGTTTTTTTTGTTTTTTCGAACGTTTTTTTTCCGCAATCCCATCATGCCGGACCCTAGGTCCTACCCTCCTCACCCTCCATCACCGTTTGAAGGATCATCTACGTTCGCTTTCCTGTATATTGCCTTCAGGCGTCCGTTAATAATCTCCTCTCTACTTCTTTTTTAAAAAAACCGCTTCTCTAGCCATGTCTCTTTCCTAAGCCGCTGCCTACATCACCGACTCATCCCTAAGGTTTTCCGCCTCCACTTCCACCCTGCTCTCCACTCGACTCGGATTCTTCCATCTTACCCATACTCCGCACCACATCTTCCGCCTTATGCGGGCCACCATTCGCTCCAATCTCTCCAAACTACATGCCATCAACCGCCTTCTTCCTCCTGCTTTCTCCACCTTCTTCTCACCTCTCTCTGCCTGCCCGCCTCTCTATGCTCCAAACACGCTACGCTTCATTATCCATTTGAATCAACTCTTCCATCAATTTCTTTCTGATACCAAACTTCGTAAAGTCCAACTCACTCTTTCCATTCCACCCTACCCGACGCCACTACCCCCCCCAACTCCTCCACCACCTTTCTCCCCTCCCGATAGGCTCCATCCACCACACCTAACCCCACTGCCCCTCCCTACACCCCTTCTCTCTCTCTTCCCCCTCCCGTTAGGCTCCATCCACCTACACCTAACCCTACTGCCCCCCCAACCACCCCCCACACACCTCCCAATCCCTCCTCCTCCCCCTCAGACCCTCCACGAGACCTACCACCCTCCTACTTCTATTTCCATCCACCCACCCCTTCTCCACTTCCGTCTGTTGTTACCATTCCCCCCGATCTTCCCCTCTCTGCGGCTGAACGCTCCGTCCTTGGTAGGGGTCTGCGTTTCATCCCCCTCATCTCACTCCATCCTGTAAGGAATTCCAGACGCGAGTTGATGTCCACAGCTTTGTGCGCCGTTCCGGTTGGTGCGCATTCCACGACTCGCCACCCACACCCCACGAAGAGACGAACTGCTTCACACCTGGCTGGCCGCCGACCATCCCCGTGGACGCCTGCCCCTGGCCAGATCCTAGCAGTGGATCTTTTCGCGGGCGCTTGTCAGCGTGCATTGGAGCGGTTCAACTTCTCCAGGCGCCAACGCCGCCTCAACATCTCCCCGGCTGAGCTCTTGGCTCTTTCGTTCCCCCCTCCACGGCGCGCTGACATTATCATCAAACCGGCTGACAAGGGTGGAGCTGTAGTGGTGTGGGGCGCGGACCTCTATAGGCCGAGGCTTTCCGCCAACTCAATGACACCCTCCTTCTATTCCCCTCTGCCCTCTAACCCCACACGTAGCTACCAACAGACGGTATCCTCTACCGTCCAAGACCTCATCTCGTCCTCCCGTCTCCCCCCCGCACCGCATCCAACCTAATTGTGCGAACCCCCACGTACCCCCCCCACCATTTACCCCCCAAAATCCACAAACCCAACAACCCACACCCTGGCCGCCCCATCGTCTCCGCCTGTAACTGCCTCACGGAGCTCATCTCTAAATACCTCGACCGTGTCCTTGCCCCCCTAGTGGCATCTCTTCCCTCCCACATCCACGATACCAACCATGCTCTCCGGCTTTTCACTCTTCTCTCCTTTCCTCCCGGCTCCTCCAAAATCCTTTTTACTATGGACATCCGAAGCCTCTATACTGTTATCCCTCACCACGAAGGACTGCAGGCCCTTCGACACTTTCTTGACCTCCGCTCTAAACACCCTGTACCTGACACCTTCCACACTCCTTCGCGAATGGGCCCCAACTATTCGAACCTGTTCGTTGGCTATGTTGAGGCCCAAATATTCTCTAATTTCACTGGTCCCACTCCTGAACTATATGGTCGTTATATTGACGACATTATCGGTGCCACCTCACTCTCCCCGCGAACATCTAGATTCCTTCCTCTCTTTCGTCCAATCTTTCCATCCAGCCCTCCACTTCACTTCCACTATCTCCAACACCTCTGTCTCCTTCCTCGACATTTCGGTTAGCATTCTTCACTCCACTCTTACCACCTCCATTCACTACAAACACACAGACTCACACTCATACCTCAACTTCTCTTCCTCCCTCCTCCCACCCCAGAACACCAAGCTTTCCATCCCCTATTCCTTCCCAATCCTCCGTCTACGTAGGCTCTGTAGTGACGACCATGACTTTGAGACTCAGTCTCAACGTATGGCTCACCACTTCACCCTACGTGGATACCCCCTCACCACTATTCACACCGCCCTTGCCAGAGCACGGTCCGTGGACCGTGTATCTGCTCTCTCTCCCCGAACCCGCCCTGTAGTCTCCCGCCTCCCTTTTCCCCTCACTTACCACCCCACGACCCTACGTCTCCACGCGCACCATTCTTCGAGCTTTCCGTCATCTCCAGTCCGACACGTCCACTTCACACACTCTTCCCTAACCGACCCCTCCCCCTCTTTCAAACGAGCCCACAACCTTCGAGACCTTTTGGTCCATAGCTCCTTCCCTGACCCTACCTCCCAACCCGGCTCGTTCCCCTGCTCCCGCCCACGTTGCCGCACTTGCCCTTACCTCTCCCAACACCACCGCCCCTCACTAGCACCCACCATCGACCCTATCCCATCATCCACTCCTTCACCTGCACCTCCAGCAATATTATCTATTGCAATCTCTTGCTCTCTCTGCAATTCCTTTGCATCGGACAAACGGGACGCCGCTTGGCTGACCGGTTCGCGGAACACCTTCGTGACATCCACCTTGCGAACGACACACCGGTCTCACGCCATTTCCACTCCACCGGTCACTCCTTGCAACACCTATCTGTGTTCGGTTTGTCCTTACACAGAGGCCATCCGGATTCCCGTTTGTCGCCGTGAACAGGAATTAATCTCCTCTTTCGGTCTTATACGCCATTTGGTCTCACTCTCTCAACTCTCCCCCCCTCTCAATCTAACCCCCCCTCTCCCCCTCCCTCACCTATCCTTTCTCCCCCCCCCCTACTTCTTCAGTCCTTCATCCTTTCACCCACTACTTCCCCTTCCCTTCTTCCCTCTTTCTCCTCCCTCCCTCTGCCCCTTCCCTCTGCTCCCCCTCCTCTCTCTCCCCCCTCTCTCCCCTCTTCCTCCTTCATCCCCCTCCTCCCTTCCTTCTCCCCATCCTCTCCTCTTCCCTCTTCCCCCCTTCTCCTCCCCCTCTTCTTCCCTCCCCTTCTTCCCCTCCCCTTCTTCCCCCCTCTTCTCCCCTCCCCCTCTTCTCCCCCTCTTCTCCCCTCTCCCCCTCCCCCTCTCTCCCTCACTACACCACATGACTTTACACATCACATCACATATGATGTGCCATACTAATACACACCCAACTAATACATACTAATACGTACTAATACATACTAGTACATACTAATACTTACACCAACCCTATACATACACACGTCCAGACCCCGCATACGCACTTATACTCTCTCACACACACACACACATACCTATACATACCAATACGTACTAATACATACTAATACATACTAATACATACACCAACCCCATACATACGCATGTCCAGACCAATCTTACGCACTAATACTCTCTCATACACACACACCACACACACCCTATACATACTAATACATACACCAACCCTATACATACACACATCCAGACCCCTCCCACGCACTTTTAGCTGGTCCCTCAACCCTTTTATCAACCATATTATCCCCTATCTATTTCGCTCTCTATTTCGCTCTCGCGTCTCATGTTTGATCTTTGACCTCTGGCCGAAATCAGATCGCCATGTTGATTCGTTAGCTACTGCACGCATTTTTTTTCTCTCCTTCTTTCTGTGTTTTTCTCTCTCTGTGTATCTTTCTGTTGAAGAGCGTAGGCTCGAAACGTTAAAGACTTGTTTTATTTATATTTCCTGAGCGCCATACTAATACAATTGTTCGTTTGTTTTCCACCTGCCTTCGTCTTTTGTTTATTTTCATAAAGCTTCCCGTTATATATATATATATAATATATATATATATATATACATACATACATACATACATACATATATATATATATATATGTATGTATGTATGTTTGTATGTATGTATGTATGTATGTATGTGTGACTGTATGTATACACTCATACAAACATATACATATATATACACTATAGTACAAGATTCTCGCTCAAGGCCACGAGGTGGAACTGAACTCGGAACCATGTAGTTGGGAAGCAAGCTTCTTATCATATATCCACGCCTGTTCTTATATATATTATATATATATATATATATATATATATATATATATATATATATATATATATATATATAATATATATATATATACACAATTAATATAGACAATATGTATCAATGTTATACAATCCACACCAAAAAGGAAACTATAATTGACTCTGAATATGACTAAGGTGTCCGAAACGCCTACATTGCTAGAAATAAGAGACAAAATTCTCTAATGCCGCAGTAAAAGCACTTAATTCTATACATATATACTGAAATATATATATCTTTTCCCACGTGTGAGTGTGTCTTTGAGTTTGTCGCCCGCCACGTCTTGGTGTTGGTCTGTTTATATCCTCGTAACTGAGCGGTTCGGCATAAGATAGCAACAAAATAAGTACAAGTCTAAAAAAAATCTGGTGTCGATTTGTTCGAGCCGTGCCCTAGTATGGCCACAAACAAAAGACTGAAACAAGTAAAAAGATAAAATAAAAAGGAGATTTTAATTCGCACATATGCGCGAAATATCTCTAAGCTCGTGCTAACATGTATAATGCTAGAACGTTGAAAAGCTTACTTTGAACTCCGTGACATAGAACATTTCAGTAAGCTACGTGAAGCGCTGGTTTCATGTTCAACATCAGTATTCATAAAGATCATTACTGGCGACGGCTGTAGGCCACAAAATCACCCAGTGACGAAAGACACTTCAGCAAACAACACAAAGCAGTGACATGCACTTCCGCAGTATTTATACGGTGAGTGAAATTGAATCCTCAATGTCGAATAGAATTTTAATTATTTCGTCTAATACAAGACAACTCGGGAACTGCTTCTGGGTTTTTATCATCATATTTGCTATGTGGCATATTTAATGTTTTCTACATTGAATAAGTTGATACTAACTAAACGAAATAAATGTTTCAAAGCATGTTGTCTTGTTGTTGTTGGTGTGTGTATGTAGAGAGAGAGAGAGGGGGGGCGATTTTATGAAATACCAGCTTAATTTCATCATTAACAATTTAAAATATTTATGAACACATTAAACTTATCATAATGAAATCTATCTATTTTATTACAGGCGAGGAAACGCTCACGTACACAAAATAGACAGAAATTCAACCATGTACATAATCATACACACAGTGATATGCATAGAAACACATATTTACTCACATTTTGAAAAAAAAAATAATAAAGAAATAGCTGTCAAGGAGAGTGTAAATCTTCTGTATATTAATTTACACGAAGAAAAACCACACACAAATACACTTGTAATGAAACTTAGAATATGAGGAAAATCATCTATACTTCGTGTGTGGCAAATTGAAAAAGCAGTTCCGGGATCGGTGGAAAGAAAAATTACAATATGTCGTTGTTGTCGATGTTGCTTAGATAAGATCAGTGGCATACACCAACTGTGACAATCTCATTCTTTATAGATATCTAGAATTATATCAAACGCGATTTCTCTTATTCCGATCCGCTAAAACAATAAGGCAAGATTAATTTTAAACAGATCGAACGACGATGTCATAGATTATTTAATGGTGATTCTGTCTAAAATAGAAATATGCTCTGGGTGATTAAAATTTTATTTATTAAATGAAAAATAGATAAATGTATTTCGTTTTGGGATTTGGTTTGCAAGATTCTTTATATGAGTTCGTGTGTTAAAGCATATTCTGTTGTGTCTGGGGAGAGTCATTCTCTTTTAGTGCCTTATTATTTAACACACTCACCGGTAAAATTTCCACTTATTTCTTTTTTATTTTCCTAAAATTTTCGTTGCGTCTTGCAACCTTTTCAATAGTCTTGACTATTGCAAGACGCAACGAAAATTTCAGGAAAATAAAAAAGAAATAAGTGGAAATTTTACCGGTGAGTGTGTTAAATAATAAGGCACTAAAAGAGAATGACTCTCCCCAGACACAACAAGATAAATGTATTTTACTGCAATATAAAATGTTTTTAAATAATAGATTAGTTCAATTAAATTGAACATCGGTAATAAAAATGCTTTTGCCTGACTCTGAGCGAAATATGTGCCATATTATATAGTGGTTATGAAGGCATGCGACCTAGTGGTTAGCATATTCACCTTATGACCATAAAGCCAAGAGTTGAATTCATGTTAATCCAGTCTCCTCTGCGGTGAATAAGGACCAGTCAGGTACTGTTGCCGCTCTCCCTTTCCCTTCAGCTATAAAATATCTCTATGTCCCGCTAGTTCACTACTGAACGGAGACCCAGAGAGAGGTTATGTCTGTATATGACTACATTAAGTACCTAAGCCAGTTAGTGAAAGCACGGTGATAGGCTACCAAGTAGTATTCGCAAGCGAGTGGTACTTGACTGTACGGTACTTTATGCAACGATAAAAACCTTGTGGATTGGTATCTAGTACTGCTTTATTCAATATAACCTCACAGTAGAACGCAATTTGAGGATATTTGGTTGCTAGGACGTTGAAACAAATATAATGACGAATAAGTTAAATATATAAGAATCATAACAATAAACGTATGGGTTAACACTACGAATTATATGAGCTCTGTCTTGTCGAAACATAATTCGATTAAAGGGGGCCTAGCTTTGATATTATTCCTCTTCTTTCCTATCGAGCATATGACTAATGTATCGTTCACTAAGGCAGTGATTAAAAGGTGCCATTTGAAGGGGGTTTCGTTGCTGTTTCGTACAGGTCAAGTGGCTACAGGCCTTTTTGATTCGTTGTTGATGATTTTCGTTAAGACAGCCCTGATTAATTAGTAACCTCAATCAACGACGCTCCAACTGTAATCGTCACGCCTTTTTGAATTTTTCAACTAAATATAGTTGACTTTAAATTATTTATTGTCCTTCACATTGTAAGAGGCTAGTGTGTGATTCGAATGAGGTTTGACTTCTGTTTCTAGTACATCGAATGATAACATAAAGTTATTCGTTTCTTCGATTATAAAAGAATGATAAAAATAGATCCGACGGCTACGATTTAAGTATGTGTGTGATGCTCCTATGGCTCAATCACGTATCTGGTACCAGCATGTTCTAGAAAGGTATGAAAGACTATTCAATAC
>NC_043003.1:98663115-98668115 GCF_006345805.1 Octopus sinensis
AAGAAGAAGAAGAAGAAGAAGAAGAAGAGAAGAAAAAAAAAAAGATTTGGATGCACCAATGATGCAGGTAGGTTATCCCGTGCCGCTCTGACTTTTTAGTTCATGGACTTGAAAAAACCGCATTATTTATGGGATGAACCAACACTTATTTTATCGACCGCAAAAGGACGAGACGGTGATTTTGTCCAAGAATTAATTATCTTAAGGTGGCAATTATGATTGCTTAGATAAGACGATGATTTAATAACACTGATGGTGATGAAGATGCTGACAGCGAAGGCGATGATGATGATAATAGTGTTTGTGGTTGTGACTGCCTTAATGTCAGTGTGATAGTCATGCAGACGTCGATTTGGAGTTGGTGATAGTGTTTGTGGTGGTGACTGCCTTAATGTCAGTGTGATAGTCATGCAGACGTCGATTTGGAGAGTTGGTGGAGCATAAATGCTCTGGATGTGACTAGTTATATTACAACATAAAGCAATGAGCGAATGTGCACTAAGTCGAATGTAAATTTCAAGTTCGTCTATAAATTCAATTTGTCCCCAAGAACAACAGCTGGAAAACATACCTAACGTCTGTTGATAATACGTACGTACATACATACACTCACATATGCACGAACTGTCACCCCACCCCCCCGCACACACATACACACACACACAGAGTAACATGCGTACTCACACACATTGTTTTGTGGATTTTTTTTCTTTTCTCACTATTTTTCTGTATATTCCTATGACACTTGCATGTATGTTACAATAATATGCTGTACATATGTCTGTCTGTGTATTTCAGTCACTCTTTCCTTCCACCTCCTTTCCTCCTTACTTCTGTCTGTCTGTCTATCTATCTATCTATCTATCTATCTATCTATCTATCTATCTATTTATCTATCTATCTATCTATCTATCTATCTATCTATCTATCTATCTATCTATCTATCTATCTATCTATCTACCTATCTATCTATTTATCTATATATCTACTACCTATCTATCTATCATATGATATATTACATTATGTTATATTTGAAGATGTGTGTGTGTGTGTGTGTGTGTGCTTAGTAAGTTAAATGTTCTGGCCAGTCATAGAGTGACCATTGGTTTCGCACTATATATATATATACATATATATATATATGTATACACGTGTGTAACGTTGGCAATTTTTTTTCCTCTGTCTTCCCTTTTCCTATGTTTCTAACGAAGAGCTCCGCTCGAAACGTAAAACCCTCCTTCTTCCCTTCCTTCCTGAGCGTCCAATAATACTATATTTGTTCCACGTCCTCGCGTTGTTGTGTTTTCGTGTTTGGATTAACTTTATATATTTATACGCACACATATTTATGTGTGTATGTATGTATACATGGTGAGTATGCATGGGACAAGCGAGTATTTTTTAATGTTTTTATTGTTTCAGTCATTTAATTGCGGTCATGCTGGAGCACCACCTTGAAAATTTGTGATACACTTACATCACCTAGGCTTCCCAAGCGTTCACCCATCTAAATACTAACTAGGGTCGTCGTTGATCGGAAGAAAACCGATGCATTCAATGTGATTTGGTCGAAATTAGTCAGCAGTCACAAGCAGTGTTTAGCAGGGTGAGTTCAAAAGTGCTGTTACCACAGTCCTCTTCAAAAGGGACTAAAAAATTGGCAGATCAGTATATTAGATGTGTAGTAATGATATACTAAAAGGACAATTATGTAGTACAGTTATAACAAGCCTCTTTTAAAGAAAAGTCTCAAAACCTCTGGAATTGCCCCTTTCACATACATACAATACATACATACATACATACATACATACATACAAACATACATACATATAAACATACATACATATAAACATACATACATACATACATACATACATACATACATACATACATACATACATACATACATACATACATACTTACAAACATACATACATGTATATCTCTGTGAATTTTCTCAGATGAATACACCTTCGAAACACACGTCAAAGACAGCCATGCGTGCAAACTGTTAGAAATGGAAAAGTACTTCTAAATTGGATGACAACTGGAAATATGTGGCTTACTGTCTTGTCTTATTTTATTCCATACACTTATATGCCTGCCTGCATGCATACGTACATATATATATATGTATATATATATATATGTATATATATATATATATATATATATGTATCTCTCTCTCCCTCTCTCCCTCTCTCTCTCTCTACATATATATATATATTTGTATGTCTACTTATTTTGATTGCTAGATGGACTGATATATATATATATAGACGGATGAGCATTTCTTCTTATATAGATATTTGCATTCATATTTTTACATGTGTGTACGTATATTCATATGCACGTACACACGCAACTCTCCAAACACAGATGTGAATGCGTGTTCGCGCGTGCGTACGTTTGTATATGTGTACATGTGTATGAATATTCTTGCACGCGTGTTTGTAAGTATATCTGTATGTATACACGCATACACACACATGGTTGTACGCGTGTTTCTGCCTTTCATTCTCTATCGCAAAATAAATCATCACGCAACGTAAATGTTTTTTGCAAAGAAATCAGGATATAAAACCCGAAACAAAACATTAATATTGCTTCAGTGAACTTTCAAGACTCTACATAACGACAAATAGTTTCCAGATAATTCGTTTGATCTTCTTTTGGTTCCGATTATTGTCCAACTTGATACTATAGTCTTAAATTATTTTGCTACTCTATTCTATCTGTAGTGTCACATTTCCTGATATCCCTCCTTACTTTTCTTCGAATTTTCTGTTTTCTGTTCTTGCTTGATTACATTGTATCATTTTTTTATCTATTCGCCGTAACATTACCGCCTTTTTGTAAATCAAATCTAGGACTGCAGTTTTTAATGTTTTTCATACCACCTGGTGAGCTTTTAATACAATAAAGTTTGAGTAGATATAGTGTATTTTAAAAATATTATAACATGCTGCATATCAATGAATTTTCTGGCAGATCGAAATTCTCTTTTTACAGTTACTCACTGCTAGACTATAGTTACAGTCTGTTTTTCTCTTTACTTTCGTATATATACTGCCTACGTCTGTATATTTTCTACCTAGTTTACGACTGATTCCAAGATTTTATAGTTAATGTGATGTTTACTATCATTACAGTTTAGTTTGACATGTCTTCAGTATCGTTAAAACATTTCCTGAATCACCGCTAGTCAGTGTTCATTCAAAGCCCTCAATATGCAGCGGTTTCTTTAGACATGTTTTGATACTATGCTATGTATGAAGAAGTTATTTTCAAACACTACCCTCCCTCATTTCGTGGGAGATAGAACAATGTGAATGGTTCCTCTAAGACCCTGTAGCAGTGATGTTTAGACAACAGAGTCCGAAGAAGCAAATGGGAAACTGAGAAAATGGGGATATCATACGTGTACTTGACTACTACTTTACTTAATACATCGGCTCTGGTACAATGAAAACGCAAATACCTGAAGTACTTTTATATTATTTAGTTGTGTCTATCTATGACAGAAATTCATCTTCCGCTGTTCTCTTGTCCATCTTTTATGTTTCATAACCGACCAGATATCACTTTCCTGCGGACGAAGCCCAAAGAATAGATCTTCATCGACGTGACTATACCTACAGACCATAATATTGTGAAGTCAGATGAGGGAAAAGTTGGGAAGTACCAAAACCTAGGATTGGAAGTGGGAAAAAGAATCCATAAAACTGTCATACATTTACTATATCCAATTAATTAGATTATATATTATCATTCTCCCTCAAAGTTTATGTTTTCTTCCTGAACTACACTTTTATTGACTAGAGCCATGCTCAAATGTGTGCCAGCCTTAAACATACCGTCTTTCAGCCAGTATCTATTCGGAAGACAGTAAGATATAACAAGAGAGATGTTAGGCTGCTATTTTTAGCACAGATACCTAACCTTCCATATTGGATTATATTTTTGCCATGTCGGCCCAAACCAAACAGTTTTATAACGCGCTTGTGTTCGCGGACGATGATATTCGACCCACCAGTTCTTTTTCCATTTATACAAAATCTTCTGGTAAGGGACCATGCTGCCAACTTGGATCTGAAATAATGAATCACATGAGATATAGTGTGACAATCTGGATATAACGCACTCTCACCATTGTCCAAGTAATTTATGTAGGCCCGCAGTTTCTGGTTTTAGGGCCATCAGAGACGGAAAAGTTGAACTTTACAAACTGTGAATTTTGCATTTGTATTATATTTGCTTCATTGTATAAGTTTTCTGGATGCGTAATCTGTATGCAGCCGGCTATGGCATATAGTAAACTGCACTTTGCCCTTTGTAGGATGTTGTGGTTTATTGTGGCGATATGAGGTCATGTCGATTTTGGTTGAAAAGCGTGGGTGAGAGAAAAAATCCCTGTGGTACCCTATTTGGGAAGTTGTAGGTTCTAGTAATGTTTTTCTGTACACTACTTAGGCTTGCTTACGTTATATGCAGATTGTTGGCCTGATTTGTACAGCTTCTTAAGCACTTGACTACTTTTGCAGAAACCGATAAGGAGGAATGGAACTTAAAGATGTCGACAGTAGTTAAAAGAATTTTGTTATTGAAACTATCATATTTTTTTCAAAACATATGCAGCTACTTGTCAGACTCGTAAATATGCAGGATCGAATGCTTCGTAACTTTTTGTCAGTTTTTAAGTTCAAATTTAGCCGAGGTTGACTTTCAAGATCGATAAATGAAGTAAGCACCATTGAAGCTCGGGGGCCGATATAATCGACTAGCACCCCTTCCCTAAATTTCAGGCTCTGTTGCTTTGGAAGATTGCATTATTACAACGTATGTAATATTGTATACTACATATATACACACATATATATAGATATATATATATACACAGCACACACACACACACACACATATATATATATGCATATATATATATATTATATATATATATATATATAATATATATATATATAATTATATATACACAC
>NC_043003.1:98670615-98685615 GCF_006345805.1 Octopus sinensis
TATGAAACAGTCTTCCTGAATCTCAAAAACGATGTTTTTTGAGGTCTGCCTCATAAGCTCAAACTTTCTTCGAATGCAAATTATCTATCTATTTTTTTTTCCTCTCCCCCTAATTTTTAACCCCACCCCTTTTTTGTCCTCTTTCTCTCCTTTTACGATCCCTTTTGATCGAAACTCCCCCTTCCTTTTTTTTTTTTTTAAACTTCAAAAGAAAATCTCTACCTTGTAATTGTTCTATCTGTGTGCAGCCCTGTGTGGCTAATAAAGAAAATATCTATCTATCTATCTACTATCTATCTATCTATCTATCTATCTATCTATCTATCTATCTATCTATCTATCTATCTATTTATTTATTTATTTATTTATTTATCTATCTATTTATCTATCTATCTATCTATCTATCTATCTATCTATCTATCTATCTATCTATCAATCTATCTATCTATTTATCTATCTATCTATCTATCTATCTATCTATTACCTATCTTCTATCTGTCTGTTATCTATATGTGTGTGGATGTCTGCCTATGTGTATATATACTTACTGTCACGTTGCACCAACACACACATATTTATATACGACGATGAGTTAGAAAGCAATGCAATTAAAAAAAAAACTTTTATCTCACACTCACGCATATATGATTACTAGATTAAAGTGTTCAGTATCCTCTTACTCTATTGAGAATCTTCCTTTTAAACTTCTTAACATTTAGTCAAATTTCAGTTTAAAAGCAAAAAGAAAAACTTTCCTTAATTTACCTTGTCTTTGTGTTCTTCATTTTTTAATCTACTAGGTGACTTTAAGTTGTAAATTTTATTTAACAGTAATTACGCTGCCTCTATATCAGTTTAATTTTCACAGAAAAATTTGCTATTTGTACTTTCCTCCAGGTTGAAAACCACATAATCCCCATACCAAAACCCCGGCTTATTTTCCTAGGATATCTCGAAGTTTACTATAAACGAATGAAGTTATAGAAATTTCTGTTACATGTTAATAAGAAATTTAGAAACATAGAATAAGTGAAACAGTTTTGATTGAAATATTTGAAATAAGGGAAACAAGAATATTAGCGAAATTACTTTTAACAAATTTCCTGCCAAATGCATTTTCATACGTTGGTCCATGTTTTCAGACTTTAAGTTTGCTATTGTTTCATCCGTTCCTACGCTGGTGGTTGAAAAACGTTGGGAATATGTATCATACATGATACATCGATTCCAGGGAAACATGTCCTGTGTATCATGTGTGATACACAGAACAGGCAATGTGTTAAATACTTATTGGGAAGTTCGAAATAAATAAAGAGCAAATGAATTTAATGACAATTAAAGAGTAAATACTTCTAATGACTTTGAATCCTCAAAAGTTTTAAAATAGGGAAATGGAAAGTGATTCGTTTCACTTTCTTATATTATAATTGTTATAGTGAAAGAAAGTCTATGTTGGATTGGTGAGCGGAGCGAACAGGAAGTGAGTCAAGGTTTCAAGATGGCCGTAGTAAGCAGGAACGAAGATGACTGTAGTTATTAAAAGCTTTAAAGTGAGGTAATTTAGTGAATGAATACGGCAAAACGTAAAGAGTGGGCTAAATATGTATAATCATGCCAAACTTTTAGTTAAAATATACTAAAATAAATATGTACTATACTATTTGAATTTTTAGACTTTTAGAAACAAAAAGTATAGATACATTTTTATTAACGCCAACCTTATAAACATATATTTACACGCAAAATACATCATTCATAAACCAAACATAAGTATATACGGAACAAACTTGATGGACATTCCCACGCACTATAATTATCATAAGGTAGTAAGGGTCAATATTTATACACCCATATTTATAATAAAATTGTAGGTCTTGTGTAGAATTTTAAGCGACCTACATTCTTTCAGAAGTTTCTGGAATAGCTTCCGAATTAACAAAGAATAAATTTCAAGCGATGCCGCAGTAAGCTTCTTCATATATACATTCGTTTTATCTATCTATCTATCTATCTATCTATCTATATCTATCTATCTATCTATCTATCTATCTATCTATCTATCTATATATATATATCTCTGTCTATCTATCTATCTGTCCTGTCTGTCTGTCTATCTGTCTTGTCTGTCTATCTATCTATCTATCTATCTATCTATATCTATCTATCTATCTATCTATCTATCTTCTGCCTATTATTTATATGTGTGTGGATGTCTGTCTACGTGTATATATACTTACTGTGACGTCGTTTGAAATTTATTTCTCGTTAATCAACACACGCACACCCATGTATTATACGCATGGGTATAGTGTCTTTGTGTACAGTTTATACACACGCGCGCGCACACACACATACATGTATATATTTATATGCAAGTATACATGCATACATATGTACAATTGCACTTGCATGTACACACACACACACACATATATATGTATACATATATGTACACACATACTTATAAGTGCAATGTCATATATATATGTATATATGCAATATATATATATATATATATATATATATATATACATATATTATATATATATACACATATGTATACACACACACACGCATATATTATATATATATATATAGTATATATATATATATATATATATATACAAACCAACTACATAGCATACATATCTAGTTATGATTTAATGTGCTTAAAAATATAAATCAAGATGACTCATAATTTGTTAGTATTTTCGGTGGGAATATGCTGTTTTGTGACGCAACCGGAAGTTTACCACAATTTGAACGATGATATCTGTGGTTTTTCGTGCAAATTTAGATAAATATTTAGATTTTAAGCTAATGATAGGAAAGAATAATAATAATAATAATAATAATAATAATAATAATAATAATAATAGAAATAGAAATGATAAAAATAGTGATTTTTTTATATTGTCACAAGGGAGACGACCGGGCAGAAACATTAAATATATGAATGAATTAAAAAAGAAAAAAAGAATCTTGCGGTTTTTCATTAGTTGCAGGGAAAATATATATTAAAATCGTTGAAAGCAAATGAAACAAAAAGCAAAATTTTCCTGGGTAATATGATTTAATAGATCAGTGGTTTGTAATGTGGGTAGTAACCTGCCTCTCGCTAGAGGTTGTAAAATATGAAGGTAATGTTATGGTGAAATGCTAGCTGTTTAAGAATTTTTCTTAGAAATAAAATATTTAGACGCGGCTGCGTCCTTAAAACGCTTATTTTGAAAGTACATGGGTTTCATGCTCAGAGAACTGCATGGCATTTTTCTTCTGCTGTAGCCCTGTGAGCTAATGTAGTAGACGGAAACTGTACGGTAGCCCGTCTCATATCTATCTATCTATCTATCTATCTATCTATCTATCTATCTATCTATCTATCTATCTATCTATCTATCTATCTATCTATCTATCTATCTATCTGTGCGTGTGTATGTGTGCGTATGAGTCTTAATATTTGTCTTACCTCCACATTCGCTTGACAACTGGTGTTTATGTCCCCGTAACACTGTTTCAGACTTTTAAATATCCAATGGGCTTAGTTTGTTCGACTAAACCCGTTCAAGGCAGTGCTCCGGCATGGCCGCACTCCAATGACTGGAGTAGATAAAATACATGATACACGAGCTACAATATTTATATTTGAAACGCATTTGCAAAGGAATTTTTGTTGGCATTGTAACATGAATAGGATACTGTGTTATCAGTGTGCAAAAGCAAACGAAATGATGCAACCGGTTCTAATAACATTTTATCAAATAAATCAACGCCATGTTTAGTTATTTCCATACAAGTCAAACATGTGGAGGGTATCAACCCGCGTCAACAGTTGAAATAATGCATGTGTTGTACGGATGTTATGAGAAACTATGGATAATAAAACACTGGACAAAATTTGCTTGTTTGATAAAAATAAACATCATTTTCTTCTTATTTTTCGCAAAATGTGAGACGTGGGCGTTTGCGATTCATCATTAGGTGAGATGATGCTAGAAACCTGATATAGTTTAACAGTCTGATAAAGCTAATGAGCCAACTAAAGATATTTTAATGGAAGAATTGAGCACTCTTCCTGATGCATCCTCTCGTAACAGTCTCGTAAGCTAAGAATGATATAGTTTAACAGACAGCTACATCTTTTGAGCCAACGAAAAATATTTCAGTGGAAGGCTTGTGAATTCTTCCTGATGCATCTTCTCGTAACAGACTCGTAGGCCAGGAAAACTGATATAGTTTAACAGACAGCTGAAGATATTGAGCCAACTAAAAATATTTTAGTGGAAGGATTGTGCATTGTTCCTGATGCGTCCTCTCGTAACAGTCTCGTAGGCCGATTAAACAATCCCATTTTCGTAATTCTTTCCTAGCATCTTCAAGTTTACAGGAATATAACATTTTCTTCACTCTCACATTTGTTTTGATGCGAACTTCATGAGTTTGATAACATATTGAACTGAGACGTAAATCTCTGTTCTTGGAGTTTTAAATTTCGTCCGCCATGCACGTTTACTTTTTGATTTTATCTCATATTTTATGCCAGAAAAACTGTATGCCAGAGTACCGCGTTTGCCTCATCGACACAAGAATGCGAAGGGAAAAGAACAGTTAGGCCATACTTCACAATTCAATTTCTTTTAGACACTGACCAACAGCAGGCAAAACGGTTTTATTGCCCTCTATGCATCAAGGACAAGTTCAGCGTACAACATTGGCATACCTCTTAATTTTTATCGCAATTCCGCAATACATATCCTTCTAGGAGCACTGCTTGACGAATAGTACTTTGAGTTATAAGGATTTCAAATACCTATTTCTAACAATAGTACTAACTAGTCAAAATGTTTAAAATTTGAAGGAGATGAGAAAATTTTGAGTTTATTATAATTAGAGAAATCATGCATGCTTCAAAATAATTATTGAAAGATGAACTATCTTATAGGCGCAAGAGTGGCTGTGTGGTAAGTAGCTTGCTTACTAACCACGTGGTTCCGGGTTCAGTCCCACTGCATGGCAGCTTGGGCAAGTGTCTTCTACTATTGCTTCGGGCCGACCAAAGTCTTGTGAGTGGATTTGGTAGGCGGAAACTGAAAGAAGCAGGTCGTATATATATATATGTATGTATCTCTCTCTCTCTCTCTCTCTCTCTCTCTCCTATATATATATATATATATATATATATATATATATTATATGTATGTGTATATGTTTGTGTGTCTGTTTCTTTCCTCCAACATCGCTTGACAACCGATGCTGGAGTGTGTTTATGTTCCCGTCACTTAGCGTTTCAGCAAAGAGACCGATAAAATAAGTACTAGGCTTACAAAAAATACGTCCTGGGGTCGATTTCTTCAACTAAAGGCGGTGCTCCAGCATGGCTGCAGTCAAATGACTGAAACAAGTAAAAGAGTAAAAGAGAGAGAGAGAGAGAAAGAGAGAGAGAGAGAAAGAGAGAGAGAGAGAGAGAGAGAGAGAGAGAGAGAGAGTAAAGGGTATCTTCCTTAAGTAGTAAGCAAAATGATTACGGTCTTATAGCCATATAAGGTTAATACGGCAGGGCTCTCGAAAAGCTTTAAATATGCATAGACTAGTCTGTATTTTTATTCTTAACGAGACACATAAATAGCTAAGAGAATACCAATCTACATAGCTCTCAACGAACCAAAGACGAAGCTCCGACCTTTTAGAAAAGGTAACTAAATCTCCTTCAGATCGCAACCAAATCGACCGGCTACATGTAAGGAAGAACGCAAAAGATAATTCCACCAGTATATCTGTCTTGAATACGATGAGATGTTCATGACTAGAAAGCTCTTTTTCATACGTCGGCTCTATTAGGGTTGAAATGGGACTAAACAGAATTATCAACAATCTATATATATAAAACTGTAGTTGTGTGAGTGTCTGTCTCCTTCGATTTAGATTCCTAACTACTCCCACATTTTGCGGTGCAGTTTAACCAAATTCGGGTATCTTATAGTCGTGATTCATATCGAGCTTGTCTGAGTATTAGCGCGCGTCTACGATGAGTCTACGATTTTAAAAATAATTTAACATCATTTTTTATTCCCTTTTAATGCATAATTTTTCGTGTGTCGATGGCGGCGGAGTTGGCGTCCATGGTCACACCTGCACCTGTTTGCTTCTCCCCCTTCTTCCCTCCCTCGTGAAGCTGTGGGGAAGGGAGTGTAAGGAAATCAAAGTCGTAAAGCGTTGTCAAGGAGACCAGCGTTCTTTTAGAACAACGACTTCATGGCTTGAAGACACCAAAACAGAAATGGCTAAGAAAGCCCGAATTGGCATCTATAAGGGAAGTAACTCTCTAAAAATGCTTATATAGTTATTTCCCTTACAAACCCGAGCAACGCCGGGCGATACTGCTAGTATTTTATAATTCCTGTTTTTATTGTTTGTATCTAAGCTGTGCATTGGTGTACAACATGGCTATGTTATCAGCAAAGTTGGGTCAACAACCTAACTTCATTGCCTTCCTTCATCAGGTCATTTCGCTTTTATGTATGTCATCAATGCCTATGGGGAAGGTTTGGAAGTCAAAACATTACATTATTCATTCAGATATACATGCATATAAAACATGCGTAGTGCATACATAATATATACAGTATAGATTTGTACATACACACATAGAAACACACAGATACTTTCACTCACACACGCACATACACACATGTGTAAACATGTATGTGCATATATATACGTGTGTATATATGGCCTTGTATCTTGTATGACAAAATATACTCTGGCTGGGAATAACGATAAAATCAATTTCTATGTATCACAGCTCGAATCCACGAAGAATAGATTATTTCTGTTCTGGATTGAATACACTTCAGTCGTTCTTACAGTACATACACACACAGAAAGAAATATTCTACCATACGACAAATCCGATATCTGTGGTTATGTGTGATAATTCTCATTAAGTTTTCATTTATAGCAAACGCCAAATGTCTGTATCTATATCATATTATACATCCATATCATAGAATGTAGGTTTATATAAATTTAGATGCATCTTTGTCTCTTTGTTTCCGCACTATTCTATTTCTGTGTGTATTAAACTGGGGAACAAACTCATTAATAGCTGTTATTCATTAAATGCATAACAAATCTTTTGTCTGTCCTATTTCCTCCAATATTGTGTTACATAGCAGCCCAATTTTTCTAAGATAGTATTGTGCAATACAGACTATATATTTAAAGGGAAACATTTTGTGGGGTCTTTATCGTTAATATTGAATCGAATATGTATTCTGATTATATAATGCAATGTAAGTTGGCTGTTCAGGAAAACATAAATCACAGTGTGATTTATGCTTTACTTTCAATAGCATAAACAGACTTTATTGCTTACGCTCATATGAATATAGCTAAGTCTGCCTAGCGATATAATGTGGCTTGTGATTCAATTATTTGCTGACGAGGTCTATTAGGCTAGGAATTTAAGACAGATATCCGTAGCTCTCACCTCGCCCACTAAATAGAGTCGGATATTTGGCCAATGCAAAAATACAGGTCAGTAGTTTCCCAGGGAGCACCGATGTTATCCAAAGTGATAGGCAACAGTAAATACAGTTTGGTATCTGTGATGCTGCACGAGCAGAACAATTACTACAAGGCCTTCTTTTCGACCCGCTTACAGTTTCGCCACTTCACCGCCATTAATTGACATTTTATTTTATTATATCGAACTCGGAACAATGAAAGTCGATGTTGAGCTTGGTATTATTGCATCTCATAATGTAGAAAATCCTTTCATTACACTTATTACACATACACGTACGCACACGCGTACACACATGCATACACACATATATGTGTATCTACGCGTGTATATGTGTGTGTTGTTTGTTGCGTCACTGAGTAACATAGTTAGTCACATTTTGCTCTAGCCTACTCAGGGGAAATTAGCAACTGACGAGTGCTCATGCTGTCCTCTTTTACTCTTTCTTTCTTTCTTTCTTTCCTTCTTTCTTTCTCTCTCCCTCTCTATCTCTCACTTTCTCGACGTTTCTAGCTGTCACACCATGGGTGTTCCGTTGGGGAATGGATTGGGAGGGCCACAAGGCTCGTGATAACATAGGCACCTAAAACAATTAGCGAAAGCATGATACGCGTCTACAAGTCATACTTGCTTACCGATGACGGTACACACACACACACACACACAAACACACACACATATACATACATACATGCATACATATGTGTGCGTGTATATATATATATGTTTATATGCATACGTTTATGTATACGTATGTATGTAATCATGTATGTAAGAAGTAAAAACTTATGATTATGTGGCAAATCAATCTACGTCCCTTCCTTGGTGACTTGTTAACGTTGAAATGTTCAATAGGAAATGTTTTATAAATGTTTTAATTTCATGGTCATTGCATTCTCTAGAGTCTATTTTATTTTATTTTCTGACGAGGGTCTTTTGTAGCAAAGGGAATAACAAATAAGAATTTCTTATATAAAATTCCTGATACAGTATATTTTAATCCTTCCTGAAATTTGAATAAAGGTGATAAAGAAAACATTTACACTGTATTCTCACTTAATACTATTGTGATACATCCGTGTTATAATGGTTTTACTGGATATGTGATTTAGTGGTGTTTATTACATTATCGTATGGTATATAACACCATAACAATAATTAAATTTCAATTATAATCGACTGGTGATCAGCAGGATTCAGCACCTCAGTTATATTCATTAGTTGTGTGTGTTACCTACGTGGTTTCGATTCAAGATTAAGTCACAAATTGGTCTCTTATGTATTAATGCATGTACACATGCACATGTATGGACGTGTGTGTGTGTGTGTGTGTAAAGATATTCACATACACATTCGGGCGTTGGACAGAATAATTTTTATTTAATAATATTTTATATTGGAAATATGAAAAATTCAAAACAGTTCTAGCCCGTGTTCATGTCCAATATATATGCTTTGTACTTCACGATGCAGCCCTCAATTTTCCTTCCCATTTTTTGTAAATATTTATATTTAAATAATTTAAAAGGCATGAACTATCTGATTGTAAAAGAGGTCATTTTTAGAGCGCGGATCGCTGGTGATTCAGTCACTAAAACTGCTGAATTGCTCAATGTTTTAGAGAGATGTCATTTGTAAAATCATGTTGGCCTTAAGAAACTAAGATAAAACTAGCCTAGCTCTGGCAAGCATAATTCTGACAGAAGACAGATACATAGAACAACCTCGCATTAACTCATATAGATTCAGCTTTTTTACATACTGAGTCATGCTTAATGTGCCTGAGAGTTACTTTTTTTGTTGATAATTGATAACTTTCATTCAGGGGCTATGTATACAATATTTGGTAGCTGAGAAATATCTAAAATGACTTGACTGACTGTCTCATGGTCCCAGCAGGCAAAAAGGGAAATGCGTTACCCCAGAGGACGGCGACAAAGATGCGCTGGAACAGACATTCTGCCTCAGGGGGCTTGCACTTGTGCATAACTATCATTGCCCCAATAGCGGTAGGCAGGCTATATGGACGGATGGAGTATGGGGAGGAGAACACCGGAGTTTCTACTGCCACAGGCCCGACCATAAACCTGATAGAGAGCGATCGAAAAGTTTGCGTGTCTGTGGAATTATCAGCCACACAAATACGTTAATTCAAGAGCAAGTTATAAATCATCTACTCTTCGATTCGGGCAGCTGAATCCCGTAAGTGAACGGCAGAGATTCACCGTCATTTGTGTATGTGTGTGTGTGCGTGCGTGCGTGCGTGTGCGTGCGCGCATGCGAATGACATATAGTTAACTCTGAGTTAACATTATACAGTAAAGCAAGCAAGCAATAGGCGCAGATGTGGCTGTGTGGTAAGTTGCTTGCTAACCAACCACATGGTTCCGGGTTCAGTCCCACTGCGTGGCATCTTGGGCAAGTGTCTTCTACTATAGCCCCGGGCCGACTAATGCCTTGTGAGTGGATTTGGTAGACGGAAATTGAAAGAAGCCTGTCGTATATATGTATGTATATGTGTGTGTATGTGTTTGCGTTTGTGTTTGTCCCCCTAGCATTGCTTGACAACCGATGCTGGTGTGTTTACGTCGCCGTCACCTAGCGGTTCGGCAAAAGAGACCGATAGATTAAGTACTGGGCTTACAAAGAATAAGACCTGGGGTCGATTTGCTCGACGAAAGGTGGTGCTCCAGCATGGCTGCAGTTAAATGACTGAAACAAGTAAAAGAGGAAAAAAGAGTAAGTTGACTTTAATTAGAAATTAGCGTTGATAATAATTATAAGTAGTGTCCTTGACAATAATAATTACTTATCTTGATATTCACATATATTATTATGAAAGGTAAGACAAATAATTGATCTTTCAATAAATTTTAGATTTCAAAATCTATTTTAAATCTATTTTAAAACTTAATTTTAAAAATCAATTTGGATTCCGTTGTTCCACCAGCCGGTAGATTAATCGTCATTAAAGCTAGTATATGTTTTGACTATTCATTAAATATTTAATTTAAGTAAATGAAGACATACTTTATATGAAATACGTTAATCCCCATGTCCCGTATGTCAATATTAATCTGTTTTCCCGTTCAATCAATTATATCGATCTATGCAGTGCGAACCAGTGACTAAATGACAAATGAATCGGAAAGAACATGAAGAAAATAAAATTAGTCAGTCACTCAACGTATGAGTTTTGTTTCTGTAGTAATATCAATAGTAATGTGAGCAACGTTTGTTGCTGCTACAAGTTAGTATTATATTCCCTCGTTTCCATAACCTAGTCAAAACAAAGAGATCTTTTATTACCAAACAAGCTTTCCCTTTATTGTTGGTATTAGTCTTGTTATTTTAGTATTTTGACCCACTGATTAATTTCAATCACTACAGTCACTATACTGGCCACTTTGCTCTGTAAATATCACCGTTGTCATACTAAGTGAACCTTATCAGTTATACAAGAAATAGCTATATATATATATATATATATATATATATATATATATATATATATATATATATATATATATATTATATATATATATATATATATATATATATGTATATGTATATATATATATATATACATATATATAGGAGCATTCCGTCGCTTACGACGACGAGGATTCCAGCTGATACGATCCACGGAATAGTCTGCTCATGAAATTAGCGTGCAAGTGACTGAGCCATCCACAGACACCGGGACCGCTAACGTAGTTCTCAGGGAGATTCAGCGTGACACAGTATGACAAGGCCAGCCCTTTGAAATATATGTACAACTCATTTTTGCCAGCTGAGTGGCCTGGAGCAACGTGAAATAAAGTGTCTTGCTCAAGGACACAACGCGTCGCCGGGAATCGAATGCCCTAACTACTAACCCACGCTCCTATATATATATATATATATATATATATATAACTAGGGTGTTAGAAACACCTAAATTGCTAGAAATAAGAGCGAAAATTCTATGATGCTGTAGTCTGTTTATTTATCTATAAACACAAGACTTTCTTTATTGTTTCCCATTTGAGCATGTAGTATTATATTGACTCGTTATAAATCTAATAATGTGTAATAAGGAGTCGCAGAACACGTATTTTCATCTTGACTCATATCATAAATTTCTTATTAATTCTGCTAATAAAATGTTCAACCGTTTAAAACTGTGTTTTGCTTCAATAACCACACACAATTCAACATAGCGAAGGGGGAATGTCGCTTAGCATTTCGTCCAGTGTGCTAACGATTCTGCCAGCGCGCCGATAACAACAACAACAACAACAGAAACAACAACAACAACAACAGGAACAACAGGAACAACAGGAACAACAACAACAATAATAATAATAATTATAATAATAATAATAATAATAATAATAATAATAATAATATGCCCTGATGCAGTACCAGGCAGTGGCTCTCATGGCTTCTGATCTTAACTGATTGGAAGTGTTATCATGTACATTTTGTCTTGGTATAAAAAAATGGGCTACAGCAAATATTCTGCTCAATACCACAGATTTGCTTGTCAGTTGTTTGACCTTAATCAGTTGACCTTGGTGGCTGACGATATGTGCACGAGCTGAAGTAGTGGGGGAGCAAAATAGCCATGTGTTGAGAAGAAGACTTTGGGATTTGGATAATTCACCTCTGGAAACATGGGTGTTTCGTTCAACATCCTTAAACAGCCCTCAACCAGGGACCTTTTGAGCGGAATGGGCTACTCGAACTGAAGACAATTCTAACTGGGTCCCATCTGCAAGGTCATGCTCGCGCACATATGGTTGTGATGCATGTACCTGGTGTACCCTTATCAGTCATGATGGATATACTGGGCTTCGTATATTTTACTCCTGTGTCACTTTGATGGCATGCACTGCTTTTTCACTCACTAATAATAATAACGTTTATTTTATAAACACAAAAGCTGGTAAAAGTATCGAGGAGGGCACATGACCATACAATATGGGATTGCATAAAACATGTAAACAAGAAAAGAACTAACTAAAGCTAAAACAAATAAAAACTCAAAGAAAATTTCTAAAATGGGTGAGAATCTTCTGGTGCCTCGTCGTAGAAACCGACATAAAACCTTGGTTAACTTCATCACTAAAGCAAGCGTCATTTTCCAGCAAGTGTCACTGCTCAACTGATGCACATTCTAACGACCTTGACAGAATGAAATCAAAGTCGGATTCGGCGCAATTTGAACTCAGAAAGTAAAGACAAAAAGAAATTTCATCTGGTGCGGTAAGGATTCTGTTAGCACGCCGCTTTAAATAGCAACACATGATAATAGGTGCCAGGCAAGATGAACATGCTCAGCCATGCCATGTATTTATATTTCTGGCAATGTTAGTTATGAGTGTATCCCTAATTCTGGCAATGTTCAACTATGCATGAATCAATATTTCTTGGAATGTTCAGCTATATCTGTATGTATATTTCTTGCAATGCTCCGCTCTCTCTCTCCCTCTCTCTCTTTCTCTCTCTCTCTCTCTCTCTCTCTCTCTCTCTCTATATATATATATATATATATATATATATATAGGGGGAGAGTTCACGAAAAAAACAAAAGACGAAGACAGGTGATGTACAAAACAAACAGATGTATTATACATATATTAAACTATGGTTGCAGAACAAAGAAATATAAGGTCATCTACGTAACATTTCATATCTCGAACATTTAATCACATAATGCTTTTTCTTTCATATGGAATGTATATGCATAAAATCACGGAAGATGAAGCACAACTCATCAATAGAAGCATATAAGAAAAATATAAGAAAAATGTGTGAATACAGTCCATCGCGGTTAAAAGTTAATGATTAATAATTTAGCGACTAAAAAATATATAAACATTTTGTTCCTGATAAGAAACAATCACTTCATTATTAATATGTGTGTGTGTGTGTGTGTGTGTGTGTGTGCGCGCGTGCGTGTGTGTGTGTGTGTGTATCTATATTTCTGAGAATGTTATTTATGCGTGAATCTATATTTCTTGAAATGTTCAGCAATACGTTTATCTACGATACTGACAATGTTCACCTATATGCATGAAGAGCTTAGCGAAGAAAGGGCTCTGTCGCACTAACTTCCTTACACGATGATAACATCTTCGGTAGTGTTCCATACAACTTCTTGGATTACAAAGCAATTAACATATACCGTTTGAATTGTCTCGGCCTCATTAACACAAAATTTCAGTGTTAACACTTGAAACGATGCATTTAATTTTCATATGTAAATTACTTAATTAGTCAGTCGTATAAAGTTACTTTTTCTGACTCAAATTTCATAACCAGAACCCACCGCCACCACCCTAAGTCTGTGAAGGCTGTGACATTTTGAAAACCATTTTAATTTGTAAATTATTATTAAGCCTTCTAAATTATAACATTCATAATCCAATTAAGTGTGTGAAAAAGCATCTTTGCTAAGGCGGAGTAATCACGTAATACACGTAAGCGAAAAAAACGAACTGCATCATTGCAGGTGTTAGGTTAACCGTCATCAGTATAATTGTATTTAAAGTAGTGAGATTGAAATAAGAGAGAGAGAGAGGGGGGTTGAGGGGGTAAGAGGGAGATACCAGAAAGACAGACAGAGAATAAAATACGAATCAAATACTGTCGATTGAATCTTTCAGGTTTCTTTAAGCAAGAGAATGTACTGCGCAATTATAATTCCTTGTAGAATATCCTTAATTCTGCTAGCGTTTTAAGGTCCGATGATGGTGCAAACCTAAAAGACTTCTGCATACCTGAGGGGAAATGCCACCACCACTCTAATTCTGCATTTTAAGTAACTGCTCAACTAATGCAACTCCATAACAGTTAATAACGCATTTGATCGATCTCAGAAGCATAAGAAGAAGTTTTAGCCTGTCAAGCAGGATTCGACTTGAACGGAAAACAAATATTGTTGTGTCTTGTGAAGGTCATTACACTAATAATACAAAAACGAAGAAAACAAATAGAAGTTCTTTAAATGTATCGATACAAAATCTAAATATCTTTGTATGTATTTTTGGAAATGGGCAATAATTAAGTTGTAGCAATCAAATTCCCCAACATCATTAAAGTTATTGCGTCTAAGTCACAGTTTGCCGAAATCTGAAATCTCGCAATACTACACCTGACTAGCACATCCCCTATATAGCCGTATTGCTTGATAGAAAAATCATATAAAACGTCTCTCGAAATCAAACAGGCCGTAATCTTCAGAACATGAGAATACGAGGTGGTATCACAAAGTTCCTAGACTAGTTATGATTAATAAAACACAACCTGTTTACCAAACTTTTAACATCATGTCCTTCAAAATAGTTACTTTGAGTACAATACACCGGTCCCAGCGTAACATTTGATATGTATAGTCCAAGATTATATAGGCGCAGAAGTGGCTGTGTGGTAAGTAGCTTGCTTACCAAACACAGGGTTCTGGGTTCAGTCCCACTGCGTGGTACCTT
>NC_043003.1:98693115-98705615 GCF_006345805.1 Octopus sinensis
AACGAATTTAATCCAACAACATCGTTGCAATGGAAGAAAGGTTCCACAAAATATCTTTTCCAAATGTTCTTTTAAGGCAAAGTAACTAAAAAGTCCGAACTATTATTGCCATATATAGTATGGTTTTCTTTCTTTTATGCATAATATTTCCATGTGACATGCATAAGAAATAGAAGCGAACATCAGAGCTCTTGAAAGACAGTAAGTACATAAATTGATTAATTAATTAATTAATTAAATAAGTATACATGCAACTGTTTATGCATACACGTAGACATTTTAATTGTAAAGTATACAAGCAAATGTTTGTGCATACATGTACACATTTTAATTATAAAGCATAAATAATGCTTACACGCGCTCACACGTACACACAGAAAGAAAAACCACGTTACCGGACGAAAACAAAACAAAAACAAAGCGATTTTTCACGAACAAACGAAAAAAAGAGCAAATTGGTCACTGAATTTAGAAAGTCACTGAACAGTTATGCCCGGAAACATGACTACCAAAATAAATAGAGGCGAATTTCGATCTGTAAGTCTTATGCGAGTTCGATATGAACAATATATTAATTCGGAGAATTCAGAAGCGGTGTCTTGTAAAAAATTGACCCTGTACAAACACTCCCTTCTTCTAACGTCACCGTCACAGAAGCGGCGTCTTGTCAAAAAGTTGACCCTGAAAAAATGGACCCCTCTGATGTCGCCGTCAATCATTTAATGAAAACAAGCCAAAAATCATGCCGGATCGGTCATCGCCCGGGACAACAAGGACCGCGTTACCCAGTAGGGAACCAGACTGGGGTCGAAAAGTTTGCTGCTGGAACAAACTCTCAAAAAGACGATCTACCAGGTGACCAGAACCAGAATACTTCTAACTCTGGACTTGTAGTGACACCACCAAAAACACCACCTAAAGCAAAACGTATAAAATGGACCAGAGAGGACTATAGAGATGTGTTGAAAGCTTTTTATACAGCCCAACTAAACCCAAACAATAACCTCAGTGTACAAACATACATCTCATGGAGAAATTCAGTAGGCAATGACGTACGTAGATATATAGACGCAAATAAATTAAGTAATGTACGCAGAGATATAATTAAAAACAAAAGACTAACTGACGCTGAAATTGACAAAATTAGGACACTAATAGCTCATGGTAGACCAAAAGAAAACAGCAACAATGTAGACGAAATAGGTAACAGTAGCACAGAAGCCAGTGTACAAGCGGCAAATCAACTTCCCAATGGGGAAGTTAAACAAAGAATAGCGAAGACGAGAGATTTGAAAAAAGAGGAGAACGTAGACCTTCCTCAAGAAAACCAAAATAGATATGACATAGAATTTGAGGTGAATAATAGAGAAAAGATTATGGAAGCAAAAGTGGACATTATGAGAGAACTCGGCAAGATTGAGCTCACTGACATGGTTAATAGAGAACCACTACCAAAGTTTTCAAATGGCACAAGAAATGACAACACAATCACGACATATAACGTTGCCCTAGGACAGATCTTAAGAAATAAGGGGAATGATTTGACAACCTTAAATAATCTCATTTATTCACTGCTAAAGTAGTAACTACCCAACTAGGTATTAAGATGACAAAGAAAAAGGCCAGGCATGTCAATGAACCTCCTAAGTGGAAAGTAGCGATACAAAAAGAGATTGAATCTCTGCGGGCGGATGTTTCAGTTCTCGATGAGCTTGCTAGAGGAGTGAATATTAAGCCGAGAAAAGCTAGAAAAATCAAGCAAAAATATAAAATCAAAGATCTCATAAACCTCCCTGCAACTAAGGAACTGTTGAAACAACGGATACAGTTGAAAGCTCAACGGCTTAGAAGGTATGACAAAAGAAACAAATTTTATCGACAAAATAATTTTTTTAAGACAGATGCAAAGAAATTTTATAGGGAAATTGGCAAAAAAAAAAATACACATAGAAGATCCACCTAAGATTGAGGAAGTGGAGGAGTTCTGGAAGAAGGTATGGAGCAACGAAAAAGAGTTTAATGCTGAGGCTGACTGGATAGAACGTGAGAAAGAGAGACTGGATGAACTTGAAGAACAGAAATGGGAAGCAATAGGAATAGAGGAGCTAAGGTGTGTCCTTAGGAAGGCTCATAAATGGAAAACCCCAGGACTGGATCGGATCCCTAACTTCTGGCTGAATTGTTTGACGGAGGTACACGAACATCTCGCTGCATCTCTGTCTGATGTCATTCAGAACCCAGAGCAAATACCTGCTTGGCTGACTGAAGGAACCACCTACCTATTACCTAAAACCGAAGACACAAAAAACCCAAAGAATTACCGGCCAATAACATGTCTCAACACCACCTACAAAATCCTCACATCCATAATAACGGAGAGAATGTACGCTTTCCTTGAACAAAATTCTATCCTTCCACAAGCTCAAAAAGGGTGTAAAAGAAACTCTTATGGGTGCAAAGACCAATTGCTCATAAACAGAATGATTGTAGAGAATTGCCGGAGCAAAAACAAAAACCTGAGTATGGCATGGATAGACTACAGGAAAGCGTATGACAGTGTCCCACATAAATGGATACTCAAGGCCCTTGAGATATACAAGATCTCTCCTGTCGTCTCAAAATCTTAGAGAATAGCATGACCATGTGGAACACACGTCTCTTTCTAAGCCATAGTAATGGGATGAGCCAGTCCAACAGCATCAACATCAAACGAGGCATCTTTCAAGGTGACTCCCTCTCTCCATTACTTTTTTGCATGGCACTGATCCACTCTCAAACGAATTGGATAGTACCAGATATGGGTACAAAGTTTTTAGTAAGTTAATAAACCACCTTTTCTATATGGACGACCTAAAGCTGTTTGCCAGGAATGACCAAGAGCTAGAAGGGCTGCTAACAACTGTTAAAGAGTTTAGCAATGATATCGGGATGGATTTTGGCCTTGATAAGTGTGCTAAAGCAACTTTTGTAAGAGGCAAGCTCAGGCAAACAGCTTCTGTTAAATTAGATATTGACACTACCATCAAGGAACTTGACCCACAAGAAAGTTACAAATACCTAGGAATCAACGAAGGAGATGGTATACATCATGCTACTATGAAGGAAAAAATAAGAAAGGAATACTATAGGAGAATAAGGCTTGTACTGAAGACTGAACTCAACTCCAAAAATTGCATTGAGGCCATTAACACCCTGGCACTTCCAGTAGTCCAGTACAGTTTTAACATCATTAACTGGAACCTTACGGAACTCCAACGCTTGGACAGGAAGACAAGAAAGTTACTGACATCCAAGAGCATGCACCACCCTAAGGCAGATGTGTAGACCGCTTGTACCTACCTAGAAGCAGCGGGGGGAGAGGAATGATGCAATTAGAGCTGTGCTATAAGACCTCTACTGTAGGAATGAACAGGTACCTATCTAGTACAAAGGACTGGATGCTGCGACTTGTGTGCGAACACGAAAGCAGCAAAAAGCTGCATTCTATTGTCAAGGAAGCTTATAAGTTCGAAAGGGAACTGGACGTTAACCTTGAATCAGATGAAGAGTCGGAAACCACTGCTACCAAGCAAGCAAAGCGAATCAAGCAGACTGCAAAAAAGAACGGGCAGAATCAAATTGAGAGGCGGTGGAGCCAGAAGCCCCTGCATGGACAAATATTCTCCGAAGCCAAAATGCTGATGTAGACCAAGCAACAACCCATCAGTGGCTGAAGAGCTCTGGATTGAAAGCAGAGACTGAAGCTTCATAATGGCAGCACAAGATCAAAGCTTGTTTACCAGAAATTACCAGGCTAACGTTCTCCGAAACGGTACTGACCCTAAATGCAGATTCTGTGACACATTTGACGAAACAATAGACCATCTCGTTTCGGGATGTCCTGTGCTGACACCAAACGAATACAAAAATCGCCACGATAGGGTAGGACAGTATATACATTGGAAGATATGTAAACACTACAAATCCGACACTCCTGCTAACTGGTATGAACACCATCCTCAGCCAGTTGTTGAAGGTAAAGATGTCACCATCCTCTGGGATTTTCCAGTCAACACTGACAGAACGATCAAGGCTAATCGACCAGACATAATTGTGAAAGACAGGGAAGAAAATACCTGCAGACTAATAGAAGTAAGCGTCCCCACTGATAAAAAGTATCTGTCAAGGAATTTGACAAACTTAGTAAATATAAGGACCTGGAAATCGAAATACAGAGGATGTGGAATCTTAAAACAAAAACTGTTCCTGTTATTGTAGGTGCCCTAGGTATGATAAAAAAGGGATGTCAGAAACACCTAGACAATATCCCTGGAAAACCATGTCTCAAGGAAATCCAAAAGATTGTGCTAACAAGTACTGCCCACATCCTTAGAAAAACCCTATCAATGTAAATGTTTGTGTTTGCATTACATGGAGATATATCTCTACTTCCCCTCCCCAAGCTTTCAGCTATATTTCAACAACTCTTAACCTTCACTTGCCCTAGGGCGCTGGGTGTGCTCCGGCAAGTGATTGCATCAAACATGCAGATTAAAAGTAAATGACAATAATAATAATAATAATAATAATAATAATAATAATAATAATAATAATAATAATATAATAATAATAATAATAATTTATGATTCAGTGTGACCATGAGATTGAGAATAGGAAGCCGGACATAATCTTAATTGAGAAAGAAAATAAACTATGCTGGATCATAGATATAGCATGCCCAGCTGACGACAAATTATGCGATAAGGAAGAAAGAAAAGTAGAGAGATATGACAGGTTAGCTTGGGAAGTAAAGCAGTTTTGGTCGATGAAAAAGGTAGCAGTAATACCAATAATTGTTGTTGCCCTTGGAACAGTGAGCAAAAATCTTGAGAAGTATGTGGAACAAATAGGGGATGCAATAAGGGTGGAGCACTTGCAGAAAACAGCACTGCTTCGAACAGCTCGTATACTACGGAAGGTGTTCGAAAAATAAGATGTGTTGACTTAGTTCACTGGCAGTGAACAGCTGACACTGTAGTGCATCTCCGGCGTTAGAAGCTGTGCAAAGGCAATAAATAATAATAATAATAATAATAATAATAATAATAATAATAATAATAATATAATAATAATAATAAATACCACAGATTTGCTTGTCAGTTGTTTGACCTTAACCAGTTGAGCATGTCCCTTAGTGGCTGACGATATGTGCATCTCTGATCACGAGCAGAAGTAGTGGGGGAGCATCATAGCCATGTGTTGAGAGGGATTCTTTGGGGTTTGAATAATTCACCTCTGGAAACATGGGTGGTTCTTTCAACATCCTTAAACAACCCTTATTCAGGGACCTTTTGAGCGGGATGGGCTACTCAACCTGAAGAAAATTCTAACTGGGCCCCACCTGCAAGGTCATGTGCTGTTTGTCTTGATATGAGATCACCATGTCGCGCACATATGGTTGTGATGCATGTGCCTGGTGTACCTTTATCAGACGGGTAGTCATGATGGGTATATTGGGCTTCGTATATTTTACCCCAGTGTCACTTTGTTGGCATGCACTGCTCTCTCACTCAATAATAATAATAATAATAATATAAATAGATGTGAGAGCCTTAAAAAAAAAGAATACAAACGCCACTACGATAAAGTGTGTGTCTTCATTAGCTTCTATGCTGTAAATACCAATATGAAGTTGGTATGAGCATGTACCAAGTAAAGTTATGCAGGAGGGTGGAAAAATAACGATATTCTGGGACTATGATTTTCAAGGGCATCGTGTAATCGAACACCGTCGGTCGGATATTGTCATATTGAATAAGAGAGACAAATACTGTCGGATCATTGATATAGCCATACTAAGTGACATGAATGTTGTGAGTAAAGAGGTTGAAAAAATCACCAAGTACTCCGAATGGAAAGTGGAAATGGCAAGACTGTGTGGAATGCAAGAGAGTAATGTAAAAGTGGTACCAGTGGTGATCGCAGCGTTGGGCTCAATCCCATTGGAACTTCAAGACTTCTTAAGGCAACTGGACATCCCATGCCAGATTGATGTCTTGCAAACAGCAGCTTTATCGGGCAAAGCGCACATCTTAAAGAAAATATTATCTGTTTGAGGTCCTTGTTGTGACTTGACAGATGACTAAAGAGTCCGGTGCATTTTTACCTACAGTGTGTTACGAAGGAATAATAATAATAATAATAAATAATAATAATAAATAATAATAATAATAATAATAATAATAATAGTAATAATAATAAGATGCAACACATCTCATTTTAAGCAGAGAGAAAAGTAGATAAGCTCGGTAATAAAACTATGAAAACAAATAGAGAGGAATTGCGATCTGTAAGTCTCGGGCGATCATAACACCAAAAAAAAGGCATAGCACGCGTATAGAGACGGTATTCTGTACATTATTTTATCGACCCCGGAGAAAAGAATGGCACGGGTGACCTAGACTGCATTTAAAATCAGAACATAGAAAGCCAATATGTGTATGCATGCATGTATGTATGTATGTATGTATGTATGTATGTATGTATGTATGTATGTATGTATGCATGTATGCATGTATGTATGTATGTATATATGTATGTATGTATGTCTGTATGTATGTATGTAAGATCACCTCTATACGTCGCTGGACCGGTTTCAAATAACAGCGAAATCTCTATTGAATTATGTCACCACCTTGAAAATCAAAGTAAACTTTGTAACATGAAGTGCATTATAAACAACAAAGCCGTAATGTTACGGATAGAAAACATTTTAATCAAAGTTGACTCTTATGTAAACAAACCCCATGACAACAACAATATCGTTGATAGTGCGGCAAATGCGTGTTGCTTTGCAAATTAATTGTCTGCAAAAGAATTTATTGTAGTATACATTAACTGAGAGAGAATACTTTAAAACGACTTAAATTTGCTGTTACTCAAATTGAAAAGTCGTAATAAATCAGTTAAAAACTTTCATATAAATGATATTAAATATACATGACTAGGTTTTTTAATTTGTAAATAAGAACAGTAACAAATACACGAACAGAACACGAGCTCTATGCCTTTCATTAGACCGATGAAAGCATTTCCCCAGTATCTATACACTCTCGTAATAATTTTCTCATTATTTAGGAAAATATATTTGGTTGAAGAGGTCTGAAAAAACAGTAGCATGAATAGAATTGTCCATAGACTTTACCGACATCAATAGACTTTACCGACTACAATATCAATCTTTGAGCGAAAGTTGTCTTTCTTCATCGCATAATCATTTTTAATTACTTGGTAAATTCTTCTTGCATTATATATATTAACACTACATTATAAACTATAGGGACATTGGCAAACTCTTCTTTCAAAATTAGGTAATATAACTGATTTGTACCTGATACTTTAACTCTTCTGTTTCATCTATTCCAGTATCACACATGTTTCACTGATAATTCGTTAGTCATCTAGCGCTGACAAAATAGTCTGTTCTACTAATTAATGCCCAGCTGAGTGAAGCCTATTGATTTTGATATTTTGTCACAAAAATAATGTCTAATCTACTCACATTATTCTATACAAATAGAATACTCACTTCTCTATACAAATAGTGTAAAAAATAAATTAACGTTTTAATACAATAATCTACTACGACAGGGGTTCCCAGCCACTGAGCCGTGGATTATTTAGTACTGGACCGCTCAGAAAGAATAAATTTCGATTTTATTGACTATCACAGTCTGGTGGTTGTTTTTATTTCGCACTTCATACTCTTTTGTTAGGCGCGCGATCCCACAGTCCATGGAAAAATTATCTGGCATGAAACCGATCCGCAATGTTAAATGTTTCGTGACCGTTGTACTACGTAATATTTGGTAGAGTTATATAGGACATATAAGAAATTTATTTAGCTTCCAATGTAAATACGTACATAATTGAAATCTGGAACGGCTAAACCACTCAACCTTTACATAACATGGAGATGATGTTTAGTAAACATCTCCCTCTTCTGTGCAACATCCACATTCTATATTACACGACAACTTCACCATTTGTCTCTTTGTTCTTTACTTCTTTGCATGTCCTTATCTTTTCTTATCTCCTTTCATCCTATATTTCTCCCTTGATATTTATTTATATATTTGTTTATTTATTTACTCTCTTTCATTCCATCTGTCAAGATGTTTCTACTTCTTCGGGTTATTTTTCTTCGTATTATTTTCAATATGTATAACTTTCAAAACCGATACTACATATGTTTTACATTCTTATTCCATATTATTCTCCTTATTCCATATTTACAATCATATTTATACTAATGTATATAATATGTTTTGCCTAGTACCCTCTATATAATATAAATAAGTATTTTCAAAGTTGAAAAAATTTACAGATTTTTTCTCTTACGAGGTTTTTCACGCTAACTACTTGATAATTTCTTATAAAGATTTTATCCTATTTTTAAATTTATATTTTTCACCGAATTGTTCAATACTGAATTTTTGTTCCGAGTACGCAAGTTGTTACCGAAATGCATTGCGAAAAAGCCCGCCATTTTCATAGATATGTAAAGATAAACATTCGTACATGCTGCGGCGAATTCTACGGTTGGTTGTCGGGTATGTGATGTTGTGTTTTTTCTTACATGTCTTGAGTTCGTTGCACTGAAGAGCGTAGAATGCATATTCTGCATTGATTGCGAAATCACAGGTGATATGTAACTAAATTCTGTTTTTAAATGACTCGCTTTGAAGTTTTGCATTCGGTATAATTTGTTTATTTTAGTAGTTTTGACTGTAAAATTCCCTCCTAGCGTGCGGTACCTATGAATAATAGTACCCTCTATATAATATATATATATATATATATATATAATATATATATATATATATATATATATATATATATATATATATATGTCGAAAAAGTAAAACGAAAGAAAGAAAATGCACACTAAATAATTCCATAATAAATATGAAAACCTAATAATTTTTATTTTCTTTGTTTACTAAATTTATCGTCGGGAGAATTCCGTAATAAATATGAAAATAAACTTATGGCAGTAAACACTATAACCTAAATATCCCATAGATATAGAGTTAGGCTATAATAATGGATATCAACATGTTACTATTTTTTTTAGAAGTAATCAGATTTGGAGTTACTTAAATAAGGATTATTATTCATATATTATGGAAGGGGAGAACTCTGTAAATAAGTAAAAATTAAGTATTATAATAAAACAAGGATATTAATGATTGCTCACGATAAAATGATTAATATTATTATTTTAAAATTAAATGACTATAAATAGTATGCATACAAATTTTATTAATTCTTCCACAATTAACAAAATAATTTTGTTATAATAAGACAAGTTATAAACTATACAATACTATAGTAATTATTTTGGTTATTAAATTTATTCATGAAGTCAAATAAAACTATCTATCATTAATATCATTATCATAATTATCATCAATTATTCAATAAATTAAATGAATGTTTTTATACATATATTCATTATAAATATATTCGAGCAAAGTCGAAAGAATAAGCTTTCGCTTTCCGTAAATTCCTGAAACGATCGAAAGATATCTCACTTCGATATATTTTTATTTCATATGCGTACTTTTATTTCATTCGAGGAGAATTTTAAATTGCCTTACTCTATTTAATTTTACTTCACACGAGGACCATTATAAATCTTTTAAACATCGCCTGCTCGAGATTATAATTTAATTCATTTTGTAATTTTCTGCATATGTATTATCATTGCCCAACCTTAAGATTGTAATAAAAGAAATATAAATGTATATATTTATTGTATTCCCTATTCGAATATGCATTAGCCGGACTAGGAGGATGATAAACTGAAATGTCTTCTCTCCCTCCTTGGACTTTGATATTTGCTCAATATATTGAGCCCTTTCGTATTATTTCGAGGAAAGAGTTACACGCTTTTATTATTATTATTATTATTATTATTATTATTATTATTATTATTATTATTATTATTATCATTATTTTTATTATTATATATATATATATATACATATATATATGTATGTGTGTATATATATATATATATACACCCATACATACATACATACATATATATATATATGTATGTGTGTATATATATATATATATATATACACCCATACATACATATATATATATACGCACATACATACACACATATATATATGCATATATATATATACGTATATGTACATGTACATACAAACATACATGTACATGTGCATATATATAATATATATCTGCATGCATGTATGTATGAACATATATGTTTTATTTATTCGATATTGCTAATCGAAATGCTCTGTGGCTAATTAGAAAGATTTGTAAACATGAGCAGGGCTTTGCATCAAGATATAAAAGCTAGAGTTAATTTTAGTGGTAGGCTCTCTGAATCTTTTGCCGTGGAAAATTGAGTAAAGTAAGGAGATCTCGATGCACCCGCCCTCTATGCAATTTACTTTGCTGTAGTATTGTCACAAGCTTTTCAAAACTCCGAAGAGGGTATTTAAAGAAAATATCGAACAACAGGGAATGTTTTTAAACTGACCAGACTGAAATTCTGAGCGAAGGTTCTTACTTTACTCATTAAGGAACTTTTATACACTGACGACTGCGATCTTATCAGTCATTTTGAAACAGATTTTCAATCTCTTGTATCTGCATTTGACTCGGCTTCTGATGATTTTGGCTTGACTATCAACTTGAAAACAATAGTTGTAATGCATCAACCTGCGTGTGGTACTGTTTGTAACCCTACTAAAATTTTTGTTAAGGCTAAGTTACTTGAGGTTGTTGATTCGTTCATCTACTTTGGAAGCTCTATACAAAGTGATGGAAATTTTGATACAAAAATACATTTGCGAATTCAAAGGGCAGCAATTCAAACTGATTGCAGTTACACGTTTGGCGCCAGCGACATATAAATAACAATACAAATACATTTTACTCCAAACATAGATGTCCTTGCATCTGCAGGCATCACCTCAACTAAAGCTATGATTTTGAGACACAAAATGAGATGGTGTGGCCATATTGTTCGAATGGCGGATGAACGCAAGCCCAAACAACTGTTTTATGGTGAGCTTGCTGAGGAGAAGCGCTATCGGTGTAAACCAAAACAAAAAGGTTGAAGGACGGCATAAGAACTACTATGAAGTCATTTGAAATGGATCCAGAAGACAGAAATCCGTGCTTCGTATCGAGCTTGAACATAAGTGTGGAGTGAAAGCATTTGAAGAGGCCATTATATCGCATGCAAGACTCAAAAGATATTTAAGGAAGAATGTTACGATCGAGAAGGTGAAGCACAGTTTGTGACAGATCAGGCCTTTCTTTTACTACCTGGAAAGTTTCGAGGATTTCCTAACTTCCGGGAAATTTCGTCGAAAACTTCCTGGAAAGTTTGTAACTTCCGGGAAATTTGATTGAAAAGTTCCTGGAAAGTTCCGATGGGTTCCTAACTTGCGGGACATTTGGTCAAAGACTTCCTGGGAAGTTCCTGGAAATTTCGTCGAAAATTTCCTGGAAAGTTCCGAGCTATTCCTAACTTCCTGTAAATTTCGTCGAAAATTTCTTGACTATACCAGGGATTTCCTAAAGTCCGGTAAATTTCGTCGAAAACTTCCTAGAAAGTTCCGGGGATTTTCTAACTTACAGGAAATTTCGTCGATAACCTTCCTGGAAAGTTCCGATGATTTCCTAACTTCCGGGATATTTGGTCGAGAACTTCCTGCAAATTTCCGAGGATGTCCTAACTTCCGGTAAATTTCGTCGAGAACTTCCTGCAAAGTTCCGGAGATTTTCTAACTTACTAGAAATTTCGTCGATAACTTCCTGGAAAGTTCCGGGGATTTTCTAATTTCCGATGGGTTCCTAACTTCAGAAACATTTAGTCGAAAACTTCCTGGAAAGTTCCGAGGTTTCCTAACTTCTGGTAAATGTGGTCGAAAACTTCCTGGAATGTTCCGAAGATTTCCTAACTTCTGGGATATTTGCTCGAAAACTTTCTGGGAGATTCTGAGGATTTTCTAACTTCCGGGAACTTTGGTCGAAAAGTTCCTAGAAAGTTCCGAGGATGTCCTATCTTCCGGTAAATTTCGTCGAGAATTTCCTGTAAAGTTCCGGGGATTTTCTAACTTTCTGGAAATTTCGTCGATAAATTTCCTGGAAAGTTCAGAGGATTTTCTAACCTCCGGTATATTTCGTCGGAAACTTCCTGGAAAGTTCCGAGGATTTGCTAACTTCCGGGTAAATTTGGTCGAAAACTTCCTGCAAAGATTCGAGGTTTGCCTAACTTCCGGTAAATTTCGTCGGAAACTTCCTGGAAAGTTCCGGCGATTTTCTAACTTTCGGGAAATGAGACACCCAAAATACCTTAGGCTTTGTTTTATAGGTGTTTTTCTATTCTAGCAAAGGTTGGATGACTAATAGGGAGGCGTTGATTTACAGCCAATGTCCTCCCTAAACCTAATGCTTGCTTGTTT
>NC_043003.1:98710615-98713115 GCF_006345805.1 Octopus sinensis
GTATATTCCTATCTACTCTAAGCACAAGGCCAGAAGTTTTGGGGGAGGGGGCCAGTCAATTAGATCGACCTCAGTACTCAACTGGCACTTAATTTTATCGATCCCGAAAGGCAAAGTCGAGATCAGAACGTAGCGGCAGACGAAATACTGTTAAGCATTTCGCCCGACGTGCTAACGATTCTGCCAGGTCGCCTCCCTAATAATTTAGTGTATATTAGTACAGTAATTTTATGTATATTAGCTCAGTAATTTCATTCAACATTAACTCAATCGACGGATTCTCCAGATAGAAAATTTATGGGAATGTGTAGCAATAAAGGGAAGGCAAAAATTTATGAAACTGAACGGAAAAAGCGGGAGCATAGAGAAAGCCCGAAATATGAAAAGTGTGATAAATGACAAAAAGTGTTACGGAAAGAACTAGGCAGGTATTTAAAGCTGGTCGCGATTTGTCCCATTAGGTATGTGCGCATAAATATAATATTGCTTATTTTATCAGATGATATTAACAAGACAAAATAACACGATAAGAATACCAACCGAATCTCCCTCCTTCTCCACTAATGGAGAAACAAAATTACTTTTTATCTTTTTTTTTTACCTATTTCAGTCATCATCAGACTACGGCGATGATGGGGCAGGGCCTTGAATCTTAGTCGAACGAATCGAACTCCAGTACATGTTAATTTTTTAAACCTGGTACTTATTCTATGAGTGTATTTTTCCGAACCTCTAATGTTATAATGACACCCACACCAGTTGCCACGCGGTAGTGGAACGCGGGAAAACATGGACACAATGATAAACACAGACACACAGACACACACACACACCAAATCCATTCACAAGATTTTGATCGACCCAAGGCTATAAGTAGCAGACACTCACACAAAGTGCTACGCAGTGGGATTGAAACCGTAACCATATGGTTGGGAAGAAAGCTCCTTACCACACAACCGAAGATTTTGATAATAGGCCTGCCGATGTATCGAGCTCGACAGAGAACGAATGAAGTCATTACAATTAAAATAAACAATAACTTTATAAACAAACGTAAAAGATGTCACAATAAAGAGAATAAGAATTACTGTTAGTAAAATCTCTGAACAAAAGTTTGGCAGCAAGAGAGAATAAAGGAGTCACGTCTTGAGCACCGCCTTCACATTCTAGAAACAGCAGCCGTGCCTCTCTTGTTTCAAGTTGCACAACTTTATGGTGGAAGGGAATAATTAGGCACACTAGAGTCTAATACACTTCCAGATAAGATGATCGCATTCTGAACATCTTTGCTTCATGTGTTGTTAGACCTGGGCTCGCTTGGGACTAAATAAAATCTCTAATAGCGCTGCCTTTTATCACAACAAAAATATCCGCCATCATTTACCTAAACTTATGTAACAACTCCACCATATTTCAGTGACTTTTATGAGAAAGTGTGTCAAACTTTACAAACTTTACAAACTTTACATGCTTTGAAAATGACTCTCTCCCAAACTCCTAGACCTTCAGCTCACTATAAATTGCCTAAGACAGCTTGTACATCATATACATCATCTGCTATTTGCCATAAGTAATAACTATAAAACTTCGCTTTACACTAGCACTTTCTCGACCGCATCATACGCTACAACTCACAGTGATATCATATATTGGTACATAAAAAGTAATTGCTAAATTGAGTGAGGGGATTCACTATTAATAAGGTGCAGTGTGATATCATCGGAGTACTTTTAAGTTCAGAAAAAAATCGCGACTTCTGTTATTTGCGTAACTGCATTGAGCCCATAACTTTGTAGTTCACATCCTTGCTTTGGGAGATGTGTTCTCCTAGATAAAGTTAATTCATTTCTGATGATTTTCAGCGGCAAATGTAGGAATTTAACTTTCTGAACGTAGGAATGGCGAACTCGCACACACATACGTATATGTGCATGTGTGCAGTGTGTGTGTGTATGTGTGAGAGAGAGAGAGAGAGAGAGAGAGAGAAAGAGAGAGAGAGTGATAGTGTGTGAGTGTGTGTGTATACTTGTTTCTGCTGCAGCGACTACTCACTGTTGCAAATGCAACTATGCATTATGTTCGGTGCATTTGCAACAGTGAGTAGCCGCTGCAGCGGAAACACTTGTAGATCATTAAAATATGATGTTTATATATATGTATACATATATATATATGTGTGTGTGTGTGTGTGTGTGTGTGTGGTGTGTGTGTGTGTGTGTGTGTGCGTGTGTGTATACATACATATATGTATGTACATATATATATATATATATATATATATATATATATTATATAATATATATATATATATATATACATATGTATGTATACATACATACACGTATTTATATAATTTGCTACCCTATATTTTACGTATATATATCCGTAAAATATAGGGCAACAAATTCTTTAGAAATTTCACTACTGGTGGCCTAGCATGTATAAATGTCAATAGACAACATTTTCCCCATATAAATTTAGTGTACATTTAAACACAAAA
>NC_043003.1:98723115-98733115 GCF_006345805.1 Octopus sinensis
CTATGGGATATGCCAATGCACACAGAGAAATTAAGGCCAACAGGCCGGATATAGTTGTCAGAGATCATTAAAAAATGTGCCTTCTAATCGATGTATCAATACCAACAGATGACATCGTTTCTCAAATGTGGAGTCTAAAAACAGAAACAATTCCTCTCATAGTAGGCACATTAGATATGATAAAAATATTCAGGCAAACACAACAAAAACACCAGGACTAGCAATAGCACTACTAGGCACCGCACACATCCTACGTAAAACACTTTCAATACAGTGTTTTACGTAAGATGCATCATAACAGACCACAATACATAACCACGGTACACAGAGCTGCGCTCGGCAGTGCAGTGAAAGCACGTGATAAAAATAAGGCTACTGAATAATAATAATAATCCTTTCTACTACACGCACAAGGCCTGGAATTTGGGGAGAGGGGACTAATCGATTACACCGACACCAGTGTTGCACTGGTACTTGATATAGCGACCCCGAAATGATGAAAGGCAAAGTCAACCTCTGGAGAATTTGAACTAAAAGCGTGAAGACGGACGAAATGCCGCCGAGCAGTTTGCACAGAATGCTAACGATTCTGCCAGCTCACCGCCTTAATAATAATGATAGTGGCGATAATAGGCAAAGTTGAGACATGAAATAAATAACAAATTAGAAGTTTCATATACTTGAATGCTCAAATGAACACTTAGTCTCAATTGCGTATAGGAATATAATTATATGACTGCAATACAACCAGAAAGTACATCTACATTGCTAGAATTGTTAAAAGTGAGGGAATGGTAGTAATATTCTTTTTCTTCCATTGGAACAGCTAGCTATATAGTAACATAAATCGTTAATCATGTTCACTGAACATGAATGTGTCTCTAAAAGCCTGCTGGTGCTTTACAAACATTTTGACAAATGGAACAAGTTAAGGTTTCAATTTTCTTGAGTGCTTGTGGATCATTTACTATTTTTTTTTTAGTGGACGGCAAGGCCTGCTTTGCTTCGTGTCACAAAACCACAAGACCTATGTGCGTGTGTATGTGTGTGTGTGAGTGTGTCTTTGTGTCTGTGATTGTCCTCCCATCATCGTTTGACAACCGGTGTTGGTGTGTTTACGTCCCTATAACTTGGCAGTTCAGCAAGAGAACCCGACAGAATAAATACTAGGTTTAAGAAATAGCATTTCAGCTATTATTTCTAGCAGTGTAAGTGTCTTAAACCCCTTAGTCGCATTTATATTTTTTCTTATGGTAGCTCATTGCGCATGGGTGTTTATATTAATCTTTGCACAGACACACATACACGCATGCACACACACGCACACACACACACATACACACACACACACGCACTTATGGACACATATTTATTGTTAACTTCATATATATATTTATATGCAAAAGTAATAATTTCAAATTTGGATAAACACCATGTAGCATGCCGTTTAAAGCCTGTTCACTGTATTCGGTTACCTTTTGACACGTCCTCTAACGAGACAAATCTGCAACTGTGATGCACCACAATTGCTTGTACAGCATCTCACCCGTGAAGCACTGGCGCAAGATGCGTCGAAACCTTTCGTAGTGAATAATAGTCTCGTCAATGGCATGTACATATGTATGCATGTATGTACTACATACACACACATAGATACACACACACACACACACACACTCACACATACACACACACACACACACACACACACACACACACACATATATATATATGTTGGCCTGCTCGCTTAGCCAGCGGGGTAGCGTCATTTGAAGGCTAAAACAATGCGAAGCGCATCGTGACCAGCGATGTGTAGCAACATCTGATAGTCTGGTCGGTCACGGTGGTCACGGGGATATATATATATGTATAGGCATATATGTGTGGAGGCGCGTGGCTTAGTCGTTACGGTGTCAGCATCATGATCGTAAGATTGTGGTTTCGATTCCTGGACCGGGCGACGTGTTGCGTTCTTCAGCAAAACACTTTATTTCACGTTGCTCCAGTTCACTCAGCTGGCAAAAATAAGTAACGCTGCGATGGGAACACATACGCCATTGAAGCCGGGAAACCGGGCCCATGAGCCTGGCTAGGCTTTAAAAGCGCGCATTTATTTATTTTATCATGTGCATGTATAGTCAAAGACAGCGGGAAAGAATGTGTGGGGTCTGTGTGTCTGAGAGAGAAAGAGAGATTTGTGCGTGTATATATTTGTTGAAGAATGTTAAAGCAAGCATAGTATAGATAGTCACCAGGTCATACTCAGATAAATCCGAAACTTAAGGTCAGAAGCTTCCATCTAGCTTCAGTAGATCTGATGAGCAAAGTCACTTATAAGAGCGATCTTCGTTCAAACAAACTAAAATGGGTGTTAGTAATGTACTTAAGTGGAACCTCGCGTGTATAAATATATAAAGTACAGTTGTTTCGAATAGATAATACTAGTGCGACCTTTGAAGAGTATAACGATATTTCGTACAATGAATGTCTCCGACACAGTTCAAGCCAATACAGCTACAATATCAATGGATCTTATGCCACAATATATATGGTTATGGCACCAGATATTGTGTATTCGAAACACCTGTAAATATAATGCTTGATTACATCATACATACGCTTTTTATATGCAGCTTTTTTACACCTACATTTGCTTATCAGCATTTTCTGCTTCCGTATGCGCGTAAATCTATCTATCTATCTATCTATCTATCTATCTATCTATCTATCTATCTATCTATCTATCTATCTATCTATATATATATATATATATATATATATATATATATATATATATATATATATATATATATATAGTAACAGAAAAGAGGAATTTCGGTTGTCCCCACGTGGTGGATTGTAATGTATATAATAAATTAAAAAAAGAAAATACGCACACTTACATGGTTATAATATAATTTTTAATATATCGACCGGTTTGGCAATCGCTATTCATGATATAATGTTTAATTTATATGAATATATATTTTTTCTTAAGAAGAAATTTGGTCCATGTTGTTTGTAATGAAATTCACGAGTGAATGATTTTACAAGTTGACAAGTAAAGGGAGGTAATTGGTTGTTATTATTGTTATTGTTGTGTGTAAGGTTTTGGGTGGGGAATAAATATGTGTACAGAAAGGAGACTGGTTTAAAAAAGGGACCTTGTTTAGTAGGGGATGTACAGTGATGTAATATGTAAAAATATATAAAAGTTGGTTATGCGTGCATATTAAGACGCGTTTTGTAATTTTCAATGGAAAAAGTTTCTTTATTTAAGCGTTCTAGTTGAGAGATTGTGTCTTTGCACTGGTAGAAAGGGAAGACTGTAAAATTTGGTTTGATGTTACCTGTACATTTTTGTATGTCTTCACTAAGAGGAATTTTTCTGTATTGCGGGATACGGATTTGCTCCTTATGCAGAGTAATTCTCTTCCTCAAAGTTAAACTTGTTTGTCCAATGTACTGATGACTGCAACCCGGATTTATTAAGATACCATACCATTTTCAATAATTCTTTTGCTTTTAATAGTGCATATCAAACACGATAAAAGTTTAAAAGAAACGCGTAGGGATAGCGCCACTAATCAATACTTGTTAATTAATATCTTTATGCTTTAAAACAGCGGTCTTCAAGCGGGGTCCATATAAGGTTTTATTAAAGTATGTGTAATAAATTGGTTGCATTCTACAATACACAAAGTATTTGAACATTTTCTTATACCATTCCTAGCAATATTTAATTATAAAAATATAATAGGATTTTTGAAAATATGAAATGGCTTTGTGGGTCCATCTGTGTAAAACAGGAATCAAAGGGGTACATAGGTAAAAAAGGGTTGATAACCACTGCTTTAGAGTAAATCGTCAGGTTGTACACAGGACATACTGAGCGTGATATCGGATAATGAATATTGTGTCATCATAAGCCCTCGGAGTTGAGTATTCGTTAAGATGTTATAGCTTTCTTGGAGCTATATAAGTGAAGTGTATAGCGAATGAAGTGTATAGCAGATAGCATTAAAGCACATAGAGTTGGTTACATGCAAAACAATATAAGAGAGGTGCTGAAAAGTTTATAGCTTTACGGGTATAGTGGAAGGCTTGATTGAGACCCAACCTTCTGAGTTCTTTTATATAAAAACTGAAGGGCCGCTGCAATAAGTGTGTGAATCTGACGGGGAGGTTATGTTGAATAAAATGACAATTAACTGATCCTCCCGTATTTTCTTTTAATGAAAAGCCAGGAACTTTTCAGCATACCCTCGGATATTGAAACAATACAATTTGAAAGTGAAAACGTTGCCCAGAGACAAATACATATGTAAATGGATATATTTTTACGCTTAAAGCAAAATAAACGCACAGACACGGCTGACTAGTAAGAAGCTCATGGTTCTGAGTTCAGTCCCACTGCATGACATCTTGGGCAAGTGTTTTCTACTACAGCCTCGACCAAAATCTTGCGAGTGGATTTGGTCTTGCGAGTGGATTTAGAATTAAACTAAGCCATCGTGTATATATATATATATATATATATATATATTATATATATATATATAAAGAGAATTCACAAAAGACGAAGTCACGTGGTGTAGACAACAAACAGCTGTAGTACTATAACGCTCGGGAAGTGAAAAAGTCTTTAACGTTTCAAGCCTACGCTCTTCCACAGAAAGGAAGACAGAAAGAAACAAGGAGAGAAAATAAAGAATGTGTAGTGGCTAGCGATCTACATGGCGATATATATATATATATATATATATATATATATATATGTGTGTGTGTGTGTGTGTGTGTGTGTGTGTGTGTATGTGTGTTTATAAATATGTATGTATGGGTATATTTGTCCCTCACCACCGTTTGTATTCATATAACTTAGCGATTCGGCTAAACAGACTGATAGAATAAATACCAGGCTTAACAAAAATAAGTACTGAGGTCGAATCATTCCATTAAAAGTTCTTTAACGCGGTATCCCAGCATAGCCTCAGTTTAATGACTAAAAGAATTAAATAAAAAGACATACAAAGAAATAAAACGAACTTCACATATATACAAATGTGTCTCCTTATATCCATACATGTAGAACAACATGTATATAGGTACAAAGATGTGTTTATAAATATATTCATACGTACATATTTGTGAGAAGATATACTGGTATATAGATACAGAGATGCCTACTCATGTACATACCGATATACATACAAATATAGATCAATGCATATTCATAGATGTGCACATTTATAAGCATACAAATAAAATAGTAAAATTAGATAACTGGACATACAACCGCTAGATCATTCCAGGTATATATAAAAGTAAGGAGACAGATAGCCAAACAGATATATGCAAAAGACAATCCCGACTATAGATATTTATTAACCTTATTAGTGTTTTAGTTTTATTTTTCTTGTGTAGTCAAGAATCAAATTACAGGTATCGTACTCCCAGTGGTCGCGATAATTACAAGGAAGATAAGCTTTTTATATATACTGTTTGGTGTGTTTAGAAATCTGAAATTGAAATTTAGGAAATTTAAAGTAAAAATCGCATATATGTTTTTCTAATCGGTGATAATCATATATATTACGAGTCTAACTTTGATAAACGGCTCTCCAGCCGTGAAGAAACCATCTTTTGTCATGCATTATATATCTAGGATAATACGTAACATTATTCTATATTTGATATATATATATATATAATATATATATATATATATATATATATATATATATATATATATAAAGCTGTGTAATTCGATTTGAGGAAAATTTGGTTTACGGATCCTATGGCCTAATGGGGTTTAATTAAGCTTTAATTCCTACAGTAGAAATATGACATTGATATAGTGCAGATGTCTGATACTTTTGCATATGCTTTGTGAGCACAAACTACATTTTTGCAGGCTTTCACAACAAAAAAATAAATCTAAGATTTTTAAAAGATGACATCTAAGAAACTGCTGAAGAAAGCTGAATCGTATGCTGTTCAGTTTACGCCTGATAAATTCTGGTATGATACAAAATGCCTTCATCGATGCTGAACAGAAAGAACGCCCATTTTTAATACTTTCCACGCCTGTTTATAAACTTAACCTCACAATCATATGTCTGATGTTTATTTCATATTCGCTATTCAAAATAATGTGCAGAAACTGAAGGTTTTGTTGAAGGTTACATACATAATCAATGAAATATATTATAAACGTTAGGTGAGGACGGGGATGTTGACCATTTGAAAAACCGACAACGAAACGCATAGTCTTCCTTTCTGATTTTCAACCAAAGCCTTCCCATACATACATACATACATACATACATACATACATACATACATATATACATACATACATATATACATACATACATCGAAACCTCCTGCTTCTATATGCAGACTATGAATTCATATTCATACCAATAATGATTGGAGCACTAGGTTTTTTTTAGTAAATGCTTAAAGAAGAATCTGGATAAACTGGAATTTTCAGAAAGAGAAAACGAACGGCTAATTCGCACATTACAAGTGCAATCTGTGAGTGGAACAGTAAAATTTGCAAGACTTTTCTCAAGTTCCAAATTTAAATTCGTCTGTCTTAACTACATCGCAAAGATGGAGCCTTGTATCTTTGTTGGAAACCGGCTCTCTCCTCAGTGGAAAATTTAAAATATCAAAAAGATAGAAGAGACATCCATCCATCCATCCATCCTTCCTTCCATCCATCCATCCATCCATCCATCCATCCATCCATACATACATACATACATACATACATACATACATACATACATGCATGCATGCATGCATACATACATACATACATACATACATACATACATACATACATACATATATACATACATACATATATACATACATACATCGAAACCTCCTGCTTCTATATGCAGACTATGAATTCATATTCATACCAATAATGATTGGAGCACTAGGTTTTTTTTAGTAAATGCTTAAAGAAGAATCTGGATAAACTGGAATTTTCAGAAAGAGAAAACGAACGGCTAATTCGCACATTACAAGTGCAATCTGTGAGTGGAACAGTAAAATTTGCAAGACTTTTCTCAAGTTCCAAATTTAAATTCGTCTGTCTTAACTACATCGCAAAGATGGAGCCTTGTATCTTTGTTGGAAACCGGCTCTCTCCTCAGTGGAAAATTTAAAATATCAAAAAGATAGAAGAGACATCCATCCATCCATCCATCCTTCCTTCCATCAATCCATCCATCCATCCATCCATCCATACATACATACATACATACATACATACATACATACATACATGCATGCATGCATGCATACATACATACATACATACATACATACATACATACATACATACATACATACATACATACATACATACACAGATGCTACGTGCAGTTGGGGAAATCTAAAGATCATTAAAAAAAGAAGTTTAAGATCGTTGAAAAAGAGAATACCTACGCTGAACTATTAAGAAATTTGAAGTTACTCTATCAAGATTATAAGTTCAGGTTTATACCTGTAATTACTGGGGCACTGGGATATTTAACACACTGCCTAAATACCAATCTTGAGAAATTAGCCTTCTCAAAACCAGAGAGGAGAAAGCTGAGTCAAAGACTACAAATTCAAGCCATCATTATATGAGAATGTCTAGATATGCTACTATATGCATGAAAATACATGCATAAAACAAAACAGACAAACCTTCACGTATATATATACATGCAAATATACCCTGTTGATGTTGTTGAAATTCCAATGAAGGAGCCTTGGATTTAAGTTGGAAACCGGTTCTTTCTTTATTGGCAAGAAATCTTGAAATAAAACTGAATTATGATATACATACATACATACATTTATAAAATGCTAAGATAAAAATTAGAAGCAAATTAGAAATCACGGTTTCAACATAGATAGTTATCTTCACTGGACCCGATTTTAATAGATTAATTTGTCTTTTCTTATTCACATTATCATTTAATCTCCACTTAACGACTTATTGCTTACACAGACAACAACCTTGCGAAGTTTTCCCTTTTCATCTGCTTAAGTTATATAACACGTCAATATTTTCTTTTTCCTAAAATTTCATACACTGATAAAATCATACCTGAGACCTGGTAAGTATGAAAAAGACTATTCTACACTGAGGAGGTCTAATATAACTAAAACATGTCAAAATTTATAGGGGTACTACTGAAAATCAGACTTATGCCTCACTACTTGTCACCAATCAATTCCTAAACCGAATTTCCGAATTGTCAACATTGTCTTTCCTAACAATAACTATCACTAAAGCTTTTCTCTTCGTTACAAGTGTAATTTTAATTAATTAAACATTTGTAATGGTCTTGTTCTTGCCCTCTGCACACAACGCCCGACGGATCGTTGTGGACTTGTCGTGGCATTTTTACACCTGATGGAGTTCATCCCTTCTCCAAGTTTCATCACAACTAATTTCTTTCAGGAGTGGATTACAGAGAGACAGACAGACAAACAGACAAAAATAGAGAGAGTAAGGATAGGTCAGCCCCAGTACAGGTCTAGTGCTTTATATATCGACACAGAAGTTTTGAAAGGGAAACTTCATCTCGTAGGTATGTGCAGAAAGACGAAACTAACACTGCAAAGATAACGACACGCTAACGATTCGCTTAATACGTCAAATCACTAGAGTCGTATTGCCTATAGTAAATATTACCTCCACGTTACTGGAAATATAGCCTTTGCCATTTGCTATTTCTGAGCCTAGACTCCTCTGATGCAAAAGCTAGTTAGAAATACGCAACACTATTTATTAGCATTATCAACTTCAACGACCATGTGCCACTGAGAGAACTTACTCCGTTTTGCTGGACAAACTATAACTTGCAGCTAAATTTCCTCCAAACCACATAGCCTTTGCCATTTGCTATTTCTGAGCCTAGACTCCTCTGATGTAAAAGCTAGTTAGAAATACGCAACACCATTTATTAGCATTATCAACTTCAACGACCATGTGCCACTGAGAGAACTTGCTCCGTTTTGCTGGACAAACTATAAGTTGCAGCTAAATTTCCTCCAAACCACATATTACTGTCTTACAAGGAAAATAATACATGCGATATGTCCGCGTGTACGTTATGTCCGAAAAATGGATAATGATGACTAGATTAGCTTTGCTCTTGTGTTGCTCAACTAAGACTGAGCTGGGACTAAGCAACAACAACATCAACACTCTAGCGCCGACAACTGTAATCAGAATAGGAATAAAACATCAAGCTAGAGTGTGTACTTAAATGTAGTCACTCACCCTACTCAATGAGTGATATCTATTTTTCAAATAAAGACTGTAATTGGAAGTCTTAAATCAACTGTTCCTTAAATTGGGAGACAATACCGCCCTAGAGGCGTGATGAGGTCACAAAGGAATGCAAAATGTCAAGGGAGCGCAATGTTGATGCTGGGTGTTTAGAGGACTCATGAAGTGTCTTAGAAATAAAATATTTTAGTCAAACACAATACTTATATCGTAAATACATTTTCTAGATATCTTTCTTGTGATTAGAATATGAGTAGTGTATTATATTATCAGTAAGCAGAAACATGAAAGACAATGCACCAAGACCTAATATAGCTTCATTATATTTCAGTTCTCAATGGCGGTGAGATGGCAAAATCGTTAGAGCCAAGAAAAAAAAAAAACGTTTTACGGCAATCGTTCCAACATTTCATGTTTACAGAACAAATCATGCCGAGGTCGACACTACCTTTTATTCTGTCGGAGTTAATTAAGTAAAATACCAGTCTAAGTACTTGGGCCAATTGCATTGCCAATATCCTTTAAAGTTCCTGACCTTCTGACTAAATTTCAAATCATTATATAATTTCTCGCCGTCTTCGGTACGGTAATTTCTATTAAAATTTAACATAGCGGACATACAAAAAGGGACATGCCAATATATGAAAAGAGACACGTGCATGTGGGGCAAATATAAGAAAATACGGATAA
>NC_043003.1:98738115-98740615 GCF_006345805.1 Octopus sinensis
TTCAGGATTGTCTGAATGGAGGAATAATACCAGATTGGATGACTAGAAGAAGAACAATACTCCTTATGAAAGATAAAAACAAGGGTAAAACAGCTAGTAATTATAGACCAATTACGTGATTACCATTAGTGCAGAAGCTGTTAAAAGGAATGTTTTCAGATAGCATTTACGATTACCTTCACACTCCTTAATTTACTGCTAGAGGAATAGAAAGGTTGTTGGAAGAAGGCTAGAGGAACGCATGATATATTATACATAGGCACAGCAGTTCTAAATGAAGTAAATGCCAGAAAGAAAAATCTAACAATAGCATTGACAGGTGACAAAAAGCCTATGGATAACTGAATATTTGAGTATATCCAGTAAAGCAGTAAAACATAAGAAAATTAATTAGCTTTAGTATGAAGAAATGGAAAGTGGATCTCTACTCAGGTGACACAGTCTTAGGGAAAGTTAATATCAAGGGAGGAATTTTCCAAGGGGACATGTCATATTCTTTAATATTTGTCTGATGTTTGATCCTTTCGGTTTTGTATTAAAGATGGCAAAAGCGGGTTCAGAAATAGTAAGGGAAAAATTTACCATTTGCTCTACATGATTGATCTGAAGCATTTTAGTAAGAATGAAAGATAGATTCCTTAATACACTCTATAAGACTCTTCAGCAAAGATATAGGCATGTAATTTGGCATAGATAAGTGTGCAATATTAGTCATGAGAAGTGGACAGGTAGTCAACAGCGAAAGCGTCCAATTACCAAATGGCCAGACATTAAAATCATTAAAAGAAGAAGAGAGTTATAAGTATCTAGGAGTATTAGAATCGGACAGAGTACTAACAATAGAAATGTGAACGAAAGTTGAGGAGGAGTATATCAGAAGGGTTTGGAAGATAATGAAGTCAAAGCTAAATGGTCCGAATCTAGTGAAGGCTGTAAAAACTTGGGCAGTATCATTGAAGAACTAGGAAAGAATTCAAAGTGAATGGAGGACACCACCCAAAGGATGGAGTAGCAAGATAATACTTTCCTATAAAGGAAGGTAAAAGAGGGCTAATATCAGTAGAAGATGCGTGGGGTTAGCTAGAGTAGATATAGACTCCTTTGTAGGGGATAGTGAAGAAAGTTTATTAAGAGCTGCTAGAGTCACAGCAAACCAAAACACCAACCGAAATTAAAAACCAGGAAAAGTTATCTAACTGGAAAGAAAGTTATCTAACCAGAAAGAGTTATCTATCAAAATTGATCTAACTGGAAGGAGAAGGCTTTGCATGGTAGGTTTCCAAAGATAGTTGTCGCAAGTAGTAGTTGTGAGACATGGATATGTTTGCAGAAAGGAAGGCTTGAAAGGGAGACAGAAAGTTTGTTAGTAGCAGCAGAAGAACAAGCATTAAAGACTAATTGGGTAAAAGCCAAGATAGACAAAAACCAAGTAGATTCCCAATGTAGGTTATGCAAGTCAAAAGAGGGAAGTGTTACTTTTATAGTATGTGAATATAGCATGCTGGAACATAAAGAATACAAGAAAATGCATGACAACCTAGGGATAGTAATCCACAATGTAGGAAGCTAGGATTTGAACATACTGATATATAGTTTAAACATGAACGTAGTAAAATACTAGAAAGTAAAAAAATATAAGATGTTGCGGGACTTTAGCATTCAGAGTGACAGAGTAATAAAAGTTAGATGGCCTGATTTAGTAGTAGTAGACAAAGAGAATAGAAAGTGCCAGATAATTGACTTCACAGACCAAAATGATGAAAAGATCAATATGAGAGGTTTAGCTAAGTATCAGGACCTAACCATTAAATTACAGAGACTGTGGAAAGTGCGGGTAAAATATATCCCGGTAGTTAAAGGTACAGAGGAACTATGCCTTATGATTTGAACAGATGGATCTGTTCTAACAAAATATTACAGCTACAGTTAAAACTTTCCCCAGGAATACAAACATCTGAAACATTTCTATTTGTCAATTGTTATATAGTCACTTTCACTTCATCGAAACATGGATCCAATGCAAGAGAGTCAATTACGGGTCTATGGGGATTGTATTTGAGTTAATATCTACATTTTTATCTCTATTTAGTACTTCTTTAAAAGGTTCTACTCAACGTTTCTATATAGCATTGCCATCTGTGAGATTCCCTTCTATAGAAAAAACAGGAGTGCCCCTTCTTTACTTGCACCAAATAACCCTTTCAAATCTTGATAAGGGCCCTTCATGTCACGTTTGTCAGCTGATTTTTACAGATCTTAAGCCTTTTTTAGCCACACCACTGTTGCTTCATTTTTAGGAGTTTAGTTTGATCAGAGTTTTGGCAGACTTGTAAAGCTTTTTCCTTCTAACAATGTTCTTATCGGCAATCCATTCTTTATAAATTCTGTACATTTCTTGAAGCTGTTCATTTATAAGCTCATCATTTTCATCAAACCAGTCTTGGTTTTTACAGCTTGGAAACCTAAGAACTTCAGATGACTCATAAATAGTATCTCTAAG
>NC_043003.1:98745615-98753115 GCF_006345805.1 Octopus sinensis
TCACAAGGCTGTGGTCAGCCCGAGAATATAGTAGAAAACACTTGCCGAAGGTTCCACGCAGTGGGACTGAACCCGGAACCATGTGGGTCATTACTTTGTCTTGTATGATTTGTTTGCATCTTTTGTGATACGATTCTAAATAGCAAAACGTTGATGTGTAAAGCTCATTAAGAAGTACTATAATATCTTAATACATATATTCACAAAATTCAAGAAAATACTTATAGTGAGCTGCATTTATCTAGCAATTTATTTATTTATTTATTTATTTATTTATTAATTTTTGAATAATTTCGAATGGTTGTGTTTTAAAAATATTACAAAATCATAAATATCAGTGTTAGCGAAGTATTATGGCATTATATTGTCTTCGTGCCAGTCACTGTTAAACAATGTTGTGTAATGTATATACTTAGCAGCATCCGGCGAGACATTGATGTCACAAGAATACTGTTTCTTGACATTCTATGTAAGTACGTCGCATCACTTGCATTTGGGAATGTAGACGAGAAAACATAGCACCAGTTTGAGAATTTTCGTAATCAAATGTGGAATCACTTCAGTAAAATTGAAGGAAATTGGATGCGCTCAAGAAATTTGATTTCACGGACATGTCCAAAATCAGCATTAATTCTATTTTTTGCTTTGTTATGTTCTTTTATTTCCTTCAAATATACGAGCAGGTAATGAAAATACTATTCGTTATAACAGGGGTAAGATGCTTTGTCTCATATAAGAGTTGTCCCATTATTGTCCCATTATTGGAAACTCTACATCTTGTGCGTTTGAGCGTATTTAGTTTTCTCTGACGGCAAGACTAAAATAAGTTTAAATAGTCGTGGGGAGTGAAAAATCTAAGGCTTTTCTCTTTGTCTAAGAGAAAGAGAGAAAAATTGGAGAAGAAAGTGAGGGGCGTTGTCACTTAATATTGTGGGGTCTCAACAATAACTGACAAATATACTTATCAATTGAACCCTCGTATGAATCATTTGTTGCTTACACAAATATCACTGGTTTTCTGAAATACCAGATTATCTTTAAAAATCTTTGAGTTGCTAAAACTTTGAAACGAGCTCATGGTAACCAGCTAGCAGATATACATACATACATACACATATACGTACATACATACATACATACATACATACATGCATGCATGCATGCATGCAAGCATACATACATACATACATACATACATACATACATACATACATACATACATACATACATACATGCATACATACGTGGTGGCTGCCCCCTTGTTATCGAGTATGGCCATTGCACAAAGCTTAGTCAATGTTATCGTGCAATGCCTGTGCAAGAAGACTTTTTTTTAAAGTGGGGAAAGGCTGTACACTGAGTCAATCCCACTCACTAACCAACAGCAGCCATAATCCGAAAAGAAGAACAAGTCAACATCATCGGTAACCATACATACATACATACATACATAAAACCAGAAAGGAGAAAGCTGATTTGAAGACTACAGTTCCAAGCCATAACTGAAACTGTAAAAGTCTGTAAAACTTTCCAGAAGTTTATCATTTAGTCAAGATATGCAAGTACATTCATGAGAAGACATAGATAAAACAAAACATGCAAATCTACACTTATACCTATGTACATACATAGATACCTACCTACCTACCTACCTACCTACCTACCTACCTACCTACCTACCTACATACATACATACATACATACATACATACATGAATACATACATACAAAATACCCTGTTTTTGATGTTGAAATTCCAATGAATGTGCCTTGTATCTACGTTAGAAACTGGCTCTTTCTCTGTTGGCAAGAGACCTTGAAATAAAACCGAATAATGACATGCATGTCTGTCTGTCTGTCTATCTATCTATCTATCTATCTATCTATCTATCTATCTATCTGTCAGTTTGTCTATCCATCTATCTATCTATCTATCTATCTATCTATCTATCTATCTATCTATCTATCTATCTATCTATCTATCTGTCTCTCTGCCTCACACACTCTCTCTCTCTCTCTCTCTCTCTCACCTTCTCTCCCTATATATATATATATATATATTGGCCTCCGACCAGCGCCGTGACAACATCGTTGTCCTTGTTCGCCGTTAAGGCATTTTTTCCAAAATACGCCAGCCAAACTTGTTTGCACTGTTATTAGTCGTAAGACACCTGCTGTTTTTACCATTATTGCTTTTGTATTTCATGTTTTTGTATTTCATTATTGTTTTTTTTGTTTTTTATATTCGTGTGGCACCGTCTGTTTTGCTGTCCCTGTATTCGTATGCATTCGATCCTTCTTCCAGGAAATCTACGCTCCTAGCTTAGTTTTTCTAATGCTCGTTGCTTAGTTTTTCCTGGAGGGCTGGCCGGATCTAGTAATCTCAAGATTAATCAGCCGAAATTACTACGATGATCCGGTTCTTGACTGAAGACTGAGGGCTTCGAATGTCCTGTCTGTGTTTGTTGTATCGTCTTCTAAGTGTTATGCGTTCTTGTCCCAGTTTGTATTTTTCTACATATCATAATATATATATATATATATATATATATATATATATATATATATATAAAGTTGATCCAAACATGAAAACACAAAGAGAAAACACAACAACGCGAGGACGTGGAACAAATATAGTATTATTGGACGCTCAGGAAGGCAGGGAAGAAGGAGGGTTTAACGTTTCGAGCGGAGCTCTTCGTTAGAAACATAGGAGAAGAAAAGATCCAGAGAAGGGAAGACGGAGGAAAATATATATATGTCAAGGAAAATGAGCCGTAGAACTTATGTTTTTAAATCTTATTCTTATTCCATCTTTCCCTCTCACCGAACTGCAATGTTATACCAACGACAAAATAGAAATGAAATAGATTCCTGACAAAAGGATTCTGTCCCTTCGAATAAAAATAAGTAACTGTAGCGCACGGGCTTAAATCTTTCGAAAAGTTGCTTAAATAACGCAGTATGTATGTAGTTGATAGCTAGGGTACGTATAATATTCTCAAGGAAAGCTCGTCGATAATACTTCCAATTTTGACATTTTGGTGCGTTACTAAATCTGTAAAAGTAAATACGTTTTGTCGAAAACATAAGTATTTGATTAGGGGGATATATTGTTGCATGAATTTTAAGCAAAAGGAATGTTGTCCTTATGTCTTGGTTTCTTTCTTTCTATGCAATGGCAAAACGTGTCGAAATACAGACATGAAATATGTAAGTGAATAAGCGTATATGCGTGTATGTGTGTGTCTGCATGTGTGTAGGTGTATGTGTGTGTTTGTATTCCTGTATTTATGTACAAGTATGCATGCATATACATTCATGTACGAATGTAGATAGAAATATATTCACGTATATGCATAACTATATATATACATATACATCTCTCACTATGTATATATACACAAATGAATATGTATGTATGTATAAATATATATATGTGTGTGTGTGTCTGTGTGTGCGTGTGTGTATAATATATATATACATATATACATATATATAAGTATATATATATATATATATATATATATATATATACTCACACACACACATGTAAATCTCTACATATATATGCATATATATACAAAGTAATATAATAAAAAATACAATATAATATAAAATTATATATAATATATATATATATATATATATATATATATATATGTGTGTGTGTGTGTGTGTGTATATATATATATATGCTTGGATGGGTATCTATTTTTATAAAAACTGCACAAGCCCCCGTGCATTTATTGGCATTTCTGTACTTAAAACACAGAGTTGCATGTTTCTCATACGAACGAATGTCTAAACGATTAAGTATAAAAAGGGGCTCTCTGTTCTGCGAAAGCTTTACACATGATGACCCGCAGACATATAAGCGTATATAAATAACACATACATCACATGCATACGGAAACAAAGTCACTCTGACACACGTTTATGGCATAGAAACGCGTTAACTCGAAAACATAAATAGACACGTATAAACCATATGTCTATGTGTGAGTGCCTGTCTGAGTTTGTATATACTTCAGCCAGTTTTAGAGTGCTTTTCTGTGAGACGTTACTAGTGTATAAACGGAGGGAGAAGTATACTTGTGAAACACATGTCTGTATATTATCTCGATACAACACACCGCACTTGATATTTGATTTTTTTTTTTAAATCAAAAATCTACTTCGTAATTAGTTGAACAATTATTTAGCGATTCTAAACTTAGTGTCAAGCAAATAATCTTCTCTATATATTTTGTTGTCTAACTTGTATCTCTTATCCTTCACTTATTTCAGTCATTAGACTGCGGCCATGCAGGGGCAGCGCCTAGGAGAATTTTCTCTTTTCTCTCGAATGGATCGAACCCCAGTACTATATTTTTAAGTCTGGTAACTTATTCTATCGATCATACATGCATATTCATGTACGTATGTAGATAGACATATACTTACGTATATGTCTGTAGAACCGCTAAGTTACGGGGAGGTAAACTCACCGACACTGGTGGTGGGTAAAACGCACATACACATACATACTCAAACATACACACACATACATACTCACACACATATACGATGGGCTTTTAGCAGTGTCCGTCTACCATATCCACTCACAAGGGTGTGGTTGACCCGGGGCCATAGTAGAAGACATATGGTGCCACGCAGTGAGACTGATCCTGGAACCATGCGATTAGGAAGCAAGCTTCTTACGACACGGCCACACATATATGTGGTTATGTATAATACAACATATATTAATGGACATAGCTCGACGGAATGGCTAAGAATTTCTTGTGACTTATTTTTGGTCCGATCCAAGGTTTGTAAATGAAATTGGGTGGAAAGAAACTGTAGAAATAGCTTTGTCAAACGTTGTTTTTCGTTGTCAAACGTTGTTTTTCGTTGACAAACGTTGTTTTTCGTTGACAAACGTTGTTTTTCGTTGACAAACGTTGTTTTTCGTTGACAAACGTTGTTTTTCGTTGATAAACGATGTTTTTCGTTGACAAACGTTGTTTTTCGTTGACAAACGTTGTTTTTCGTTGACAAACGTTGTTTTTCGTTGATAAACGTTGTTTTTCGTTGATAAACGTTGTTTTTCGTTGACAAACGTTGTTTTTCGTTGATAAACGTTGTTTTTCGTTGACAAACGTTGTTTTTCGTTGATAAACGTTGTTTTTCGTTGATAAACGTTGTTTTTCGTTGACAAACGTTGTTTTTCGTTGATAAACGTTGTTTTTCGTTGACAAACGTTGTTTTTCGTTGACAAACGTTGTTTTTCGTTGACAAACGCTGTTTTTCGTTGACAAACGCTGTTTTTCGTTGATAAACGTTGTTTTTCGTTGACAAACGTTGTTTTTCGTTGATAAACGTTGTTTTTCGTTGACAAACGTTATTTTTCGTTGATAAACGCTGTTTTTCGTTGTTTTTCGTTGACTGTAGAATACTCAGGCACTTATATGCTAATTCAATGAGCAGCAAATTCACTTAATCGAAAAATTGAATCTTCATCCCCAAAAGTAACACATGCATTTATTTACATACATTAAGTCCCGCTGTTTATACCTATACATATACACATGCATACGCCCGTGCACACACGCGCACATACATACGCCCACGCTCACGCACAGGTACATACTCACGCACACATATATATATATTAATATTTGTTTTTATGTTCAGTTATAAAAACAATTTTACACTAATATGATGGGTTACTCTATGCATTTGGTGAGTACATTCTTTTATTCTTTTATTCATTTACTCGTTTCAGTCATTTGACTGCAGCCATGCTGGTGCACCACTTCAATGGGTTTTAGTCGAAGAAATTGAACTCAGGTCTTATTTTTTGTAAGGCTAGTACTTTTTCGACCGGTCTCTTTTGCTGAACCGCTAGAATACGAGGACATAAATATACCACTATCGGTTGTCAAGCGAATTCGGGGGCACACAGTCAAATATATATATATTTGACTGTGTGCCCCCGAATTTTCTTCGTGTAGTGGCGCTGAATCGCCTCTAGTTCAGCAATTAGTTTTACGCTCTGCAGTGACCAAAGTTTGGAGCAGTAGTCCAGACGACTGAGGACAAAGGTCCTCCGAAGTAGTAGCATTGTGTCTCTGTTCCTGGTATTGAAGGATCTCAGGATCCAACCTGCCACCCGCTTGCGTAGTGCTGCGATCTGAGCAATAGGCACATGGAAATTTGCGTCGTTTCTCATGTGGATTCCCAGGTCGCACACCGACTCTAACTCTAGGACTACAATGCTCGCTGGTCCCGTATATTTCAGTTGTAGTTAGTTTGTGGGTCGATAGCGAAGTGCTTGAAACTTTGCGGCATTGAACTGTATATCATTCTTACCTGCCCACTTATATATTGCGTTCAGGTCATTCTGTAGTCTTGGAATGTCAGTGGGATCCTTGACTGCCTGCGATGCTTTTGTATTATCGACGTAGCTGGTGAGTGTGACTGACCCTATGGCTGAGGGCATGTCCTAGAGAACAAATACAAACAGTAGTGGTCCCTGCAGTGTTCCCTGGGAAACTCCGTTGAGGATTGGTGTCACTCCAGAAAGAGCAGCTTTTGCAGTGACAGCCTGGCTTCTGTTCTTCAAGAAATCATGCAGCCACGCTCCCAGTCTTCCAGAGCTACCGAGATCTCGAAATTTGTGACATATCGTTCCATGATCGACTTTATCAGAGGCCTTGGAAAAGTTGAGATATATCACAACCACATTTGAATGGTTAAGTTGTTGTTTTAGTACCCAGTCGAAGTGCCGTAGTAACTGTGTTAGGTAGCTCCTTCCAGGACGGAAGCCATGTTGCGAGAGTGTAAGCAAGTCATTCCTTCGACGAACGTGGTCAGAATTTTTCTGACAATGCGTTCCATGATCTTGCTAACAAGTAAGATCAGAGAGATAGGCCTGTAGTTTATAGCATCAACTCTGCTTCCTCCTTTTTGGACAGGGAAGATTATTCCTTCTTTTAACATTTGAGGAAATGTGCCGCATGCAAGGGTATTATGGAAAATAATTTGCAGTGATTTTGCAAGAGCTTTCTTGCATGTTTTTAACAGAATTGCTGGGAATCCATCTGAGCCTGCTGCAGAGTTTGAGTTTATCTCGTCAATGGCCGATAATACATCTTTTGTAATGTCAATGTAATTGATGGTCGCCTTGTAGGTTAGAGGTGTTGAAGAACTCGTCAGGCCTGCTTATTTTCACGTTTCCCAGTGGAGAGATGAAAACACATTTGAATTGTTTATTGAGTGCTTCATGATATATATATATATATAAACAGAAGACAAAAGACGAAAGCAGGTGAAGGAATAACAAGCAGCTGTATTAGTTTGACGCTCGGAAAGAATGGAAGAGTCTTTCACATTTCGAGTTTACACTCTTCCACAGAAAGGATTGAAAGGAACAATATGGAGAAAGAACGAAAAAAAGGAGAGAGAAGAATGTATAGGGATTAACGGTCCAACATGATGAAATGCATATGTATG
>NC_043003.1:98758115-98783115 GCF_006345805.1 Octopus sinensis
TTTAACATATTTACGAATGCACAGCACACTTCTTTATAACACATGCGTAACGCATAGACACACAGACACATTGACACTCATACTCAACATACACCGAGCATAGAAACAGCCCCCTCCAACCCATAAAACCACAAGAGCGATAACATATAAACGGAACAAATACAAATACCAACAGAAACGACCAGTATACCCATATTCAGACAACGTATATATATATCTATGTTGGGCATATATACATATCAGATCACACCTCATTGCATTTTCAAAAGAACATTTATGTTTGTATATCGTTGATGTATGTATATCATTACAAATATTTATAGCTTCAATATATGAACTGCTGAAAAAAAATTATACGCCATATTGGTTTGTTTTATTACGTAGCGCGAATTATTACGTCACTGTATCTATGACATAACGTTTCTATAAACATTTTAACATAGGCACAAAGCCACACGTTCAAGGAAAATGGTTTGTCGATACTGGGCTACACAATTGTTACTTTATTCTATCGACACTATGAATGAAAGGCATAGTTGATTGTTGGGATTTGAAGTAAGTTCCAGAGGGCACAACACCTCGCTATCCTCTCAGAAACAGTGGGCAGAGAAGATGGATGGACGACCGTTAAAACTCCGTTGATCATTTCTCAGTTGGAACAGAGCCGATCATGAGTTAAGCAACAGTAACTTAGATAAGACACACAAACTAATTGCAGATATATTATTATAAACATAGAAAAAACCAAAACTCGTGTTTGTAACTACAGCAAAATATCAACGTCAGAGTAAATTAAGAATGCTTGGAATAAGTATCTTTATTTTTCGATCGAATTTAACTTTTACAACTTCTTCCATTTTCAAATTTTCTACTCCTTGTTTATCAAATGTACCAGCGTTCCTGATGATTATGCTTTCGTTTTAATCACTGGCTCCCAACCAAATCTTGTGACCCTTCTGTTTTCCCTTCCAGATATTCTACACTATTTCTTGTTACCCCTCTAACTCTGTGCCCTTAATATATATACATTCAGTCTTACAAGAAAATATACTGTCTCTGTGTGTCTCTGTCTCTCTCTGATGACGGCTCCATCTGGAAGTTTAGAACTTTTCTCTTCCTTAAGTTACATCATATAAATTCACCCCATATTTTCTATTGTATTTTGTGAGAAGTTTGATCTTAAGGAATCGTCTTCAAACCACTCTCCATCATCTTAAATAGGGAAGAGTATAGTAGATAATGCACTACTAATGACATGGTCTGAAGACAAAAGAGTCACGGTTAAAATGCCGTTGGACTGTTGGAATAGGGGTCAGGATGGGCGGTGGGTAAATATAATCAGAAAAACAATGTACCGTTGAAGCAATTTCTGAGGCGTTCAATGTCTACATTCTGATACCAAGTATAGTCATCTAAAATCTCACACCAACTATACTCATCTATAATCTGATACCAAGTATACTCATCTACAACATGATACAAAGTATACTCATCTAGAATTAGATACCACGTATATTCATCAATAATTTGATACCATGTATACTCATCTACATTCTGATACCAAGTATATTCATCGACAATCTCATACCAACTATACTCAACTATAATCTGATACCAAGTATACTCATCTACAATCTGATACCAAGTATACTCATCTAGAATTAGATACCACGTATACTCATCAATAATTTGATACCATGTATACTCATCTACATTCTGATACCAAGTATATTCATCTACAATCTCATACCAACTATACTCATCTATAATCTGATACCAAGTATACTCATCTACAACATGATACCAACTATACTCATCTAGAATTAGATACCACGTATACTCATCAATAATTTGATACCATGTATACTCATCTACATTCTGATACCAAGTATATTCATCTACAATCTCTTACCAACTATACTCATCGATAATCTAATACCAAGTATACTCATCTACAACATGATACCAAGTAAACTTATCAAGAATTAGATACCACGTATACTCATCAATAATTTGATACCATGTATACACATCTACATTCTGATACCAAGTATACTCATCTACAATATCATACCAACTATACTCATCTATAATCTGATACCAAGTATACTCATCTACAATTAGATACCAAGTATACTCATCAATAATTAGATACCATGTATACTCATCTACATTCTGATACCAAGTATATTCATCTACAATATCATACCAACTATACTCATCTACAATCTGATACCAAGTATACTCATCTACAATTAGATACCACGTATACTCATCAATAATTTGATACCATGTATACTCATCTACATTCTGATACCAAGTATATTCATCTACAATATCATACCAACTATACTCATCTATAATCTGATACCAAGTATACTCATCTACAATTAGATACCACGTATACTCATCAATAATTTGATACCATGTATACTCATCTACGTTCTGATACCCAGTATACTCATCTACAATATCATACCAACTATACTCATCTACAATCTGATACCAAATATACTCAACTACAATTAGATACCACGTATACTCATCAATAATTTGATACCATGTATACTCATCTACATTCTGATACCAAGTATATTCATCTACATTCTCATACCAACTAAACTCATCTATTATCTGATACTAAGTATACTCATCTACAACATGATACCAAGTATACTAATCTAGAACTAGATACCACGTATACACATCAATAATTTGATACCATGTATACTCATCTACATTCTGATACCAAGTATACTCATCTACAATCTCATACCAACTATACTCATCTATAATCTGATACCAAGTATATTCATCTACAACATGATACCAAGTATACACATTCTAGAATTTGATACCACGTATACTCATCAATAATTTGATACCATGTATACTCATCTACATTCTGATACCAAGTATACCCATCTAGAATTAGATACCAAGTATAATCATCTACAATCTCATACAAACTATACTCATCTATAATCTGATACCAAGTATACTCATCTACAATCTGATACCAAGTATACTCATCTAAAATTAGATACCCCGTATACTCATCAATAATTTGATACCATGTATACTCATCTACATTCTGATACCAAGTATACTCATCTAGAATTAGATACCACGTATACTCATCAATAATTTGATACCATGTATACTCATCTACATTCTGATACCAAGTATACTCATCTACAATCTCACACCAACTATACTCATCTGTAATCTGATACCAAGTACACTCATCTACAACATGATACCAAGTATACTCATCTAGAATTAGATACCACGTATACTCATCAATAATTTGATGCCATGTATACTCATCTACATTCTAATACCAAGTACATTCATCTACAATCTCATACCAACTATACTCATCTATAATCTGATACCAAGTATACTCATCTACAACATGATACCAAGTATACTCATCTAGAATTAGATACCACGTATACACATCAATAATATGATGCCATGTATACTCATCTACATTCTGATACCAAGTATACTGATCTACAATATCATAACAAATATACTCATCTATAATCTGATACCAAGTATACACATCTACAACATGATACCAAGTATAATCATTCTTGAATTAGATAACACGTATACTCATCAATAATTTGATACCATGTATACTCATCTACATTCTGATACCAAGTATACTCATCTATAAACTCATACCAAATATACTCATCTATAATCTGATACCAAGTATACTCATCTACAATCTGATACCAAGTATACTCATCTAGAATTAGACCCACGTATACTCATCAATAATTTGATACCATGTATACTCATCTACATTCTAATACCAAGTATACTCATCTACAATCTCATACCAACTATACTCATCTATAATCTGATACCAAGTATACTCATCTACAATCTGATACCAAGTATGCTCATCTAGAATTAGATACCACGTATACTCATCAATAATTTGATACCATGTATACTCATCTACATTCTAATACCAAGTATACTCATCTACAATTCTATAATCTGTACTTGGTATCAGAATGTAGATGGGTATACATGGTATCAAATTTTAGATGAGTATACTTGGTATCTAATTCTAGATGTGAATACTTGGTTTCAGATTGTAGATGAGTTTACTTGGTATCAGATTATAGACGAGTATATTTGGTATGAGACTGTAGATGAGTATACTTGATATCAGAATGTAGATGTGTATACATGGTATCAAATTATTGATGAGTATACGTGGTATCTAATTCTAGATTAGTATAATTGGTATCAGATTGTAGATGAGTATACTTGGTATCAGATTATAGATGATTATACTTGGTATCAGAATGTAGATGAGTATACATAGTATCAAATTTTTGATGAGTATACGTGGTATCTAATTCTACATGAGTATATTTGGTTTCAGATTGTAGATGAGTATACTTGGTATCAGATTATAGATGAGTATAGTTGTTATGAGATTGTAGATGAGTATACTTTTGGTTCAGAATGTAGATGAGTATACATGGTATCAGATTATAGATGATTATACTTGGTATCAGAATGTAGATGAGTATACATGGTATCAAATTATTGATGAGTATACGTGGTATCTAATTCTAAATGAGTATACTTGGTATCAGATTGTAGATGAGTATACTTGGTACTGAATGTAGATGAGTATACATGGTATCAAATTATTGATAAGTATACGTGGTATCTAATTCTAGATGAGTATACTTGGTATCATGTTTTAGATGAGTATACTTGGTATCAGATTATAGATGAGTATAGTTGGTATGATATTGTAGATGAGTATACTTGGTATTAGAATGTAGATGAGTATACATGGTATCAAATTATTGATGAGTATACTTGGTATCAGATTATAGATGATTATACTTGGTATCAGATTGTAGAGGAGTATACTTGGTATCAGATTATAGATGAGTATAGTTGGTATGAGATTGTAGATGAGTATACTTGGTATTAGAATGTAGATGAGTATACATGGTATCAAATTTGATGAGTATACGTGGTATCTAATTGTAGGATAGTATACTTGGTACAAATTGTAGATGAGTATCCTTGGTATCAGAATGTAGATGAGTATACATGGTATCAAATTATTGATGAGTATACGTGTTATCTAATTCAAGAATGAGTATACTTCGTATCATGTTGTAGATGAGTATACTTGGTATCAGATTATAGATGAGTATAGTTGGTATGATATTGTAGATGAGTATACTTGGTAACAGAATGTAGATGAGTATACATGGCATCATATTATTGATGTGTATACGTGGTATCTAATTCTAGATGAGTATACTTGGTATCATGTTGTAGATGAGTATACTTGGTATCAGATTATAGATGAGTATAGTTGGTATAAGATTGTAGGTGAGTATACTTGGTATCAGAATGTAGATGAGTATACATGGTTTCAAATTATTGATGAGTATACGTGGTATCTAATTCTAGATGAGTATACTTGGTATCATGTTGTAGATGAGTGTACTTGGTGTCGGATTATAGATGAGTATAGTTGGTATGAGATTGTAGATGAGTATACTTGGTACTGAATGTAGATGAGTATACATGGTATCAAATTATTGATAAGTATACGTGGTATCTAATTCTAGATGAGTATACTTGGTATCATGTTTTAGATGAGTATACTTGGTATCAGATTATAGATGAGTATAGTTGGTATGATATTGTAGATGAGTATACTTGGTATTAGAATGTAGATGAGTATACATGGTATCAAATTATTGATGAGTATACGTGGTATCTAATTCTAGATGAGTATACTTGGTATCAGATTGTAGAGGAGTATACTTGGTATCAGATTATAGATGAGTATAGTTGGTATGAGATTGTAGATGAGTATACTTGGTATTAGAATGTAGATGAGTATACATGGTATCAAATTATTGATGAGTATACGTGGTATCTAATTGTAGGATAGTATACTTGGTATCAAATTGTAGATGAGTATCCTTGGTATCAGAATGTAGATGAGTATACATGGTATCAAATTATTGATGAGTATACGTGTTATCTAATTCAAGAATGAGTATACTTCGTATCATGTTGTAGATGAGTATACTTGGTATCAGATTATAGATGAGTATAGTTGGTATGATATTGTAGATGAGTATACTTGGTAACAGAATGTAGATGAGTATACATGGCATCATATTATTGATGTGTATACGTGGTATCTAATTCTAGATGAGTATACTTGGTACCATGTTGTAGATGAGTATACTTGGTATCAGATTATAGATGAGTATAGTTGGTATGAGATTGTAGATGAATATACTTGGTATCAGAATGTAGATGAGTATACATGGTATCAAATTATTGATGAGTATACGTGGTATCTAATTCTAGATGAGTATACTTGGTATCATGTTGTAGAAGAGTGTACTTGGTATCAGATTACAGATGAGTATAGTTGGTGTGAGTTTGTAGATGAGTATACTTGGTATCAGAATGTAGATGAGTATACATGGTATCAAATTATTGATGAGTATACGTGGTATCTAATTCTAGATGAGTATACGTGGTATCATGTTGTAGATGAGTATACAGGTATCAGATTATAGATGAGTATAGTTGGTATAAAATTGTAGATGAGTATACTTGGTATCAGAATGTAGATGAGTATACATGGTTTCAAATTATTGATGAGTATACGTGGTATCTAATTCTAGATGAGTATACTTGGTATCATGTTGTAGATGAGTGTACTTGGTGTCGGATTATAGATGAGTATAGTTGGTATGAGATTGTAGATGAGTATACTTGGTACTGAATGTAGATGAGTATACATGGTATCAAATTATTGATAAGTATACGTGGTATCTAATTCTAGATGAGTATACTTGGTATCATGTTTTAGATGAGTATACTTGGTATCAGATTATAGATGAGTATAGTTGGTATGATATTGTAGATGAGTATACTTGGTATTAGAATGTAGATGAGTATACATGGTATCAAATTATTGATGAGTATACGTGGTATCTAATTCTAGATGAGTATACTTAGTATCAGATTGTAGAGGAGTATACTTGGTATCAGATTATAGATGAGTATGTTGGTTGGTATGAGATTGTAGATGAGTATACTTGGTATTAGAATGTAGATGAGTATACATGGTATCAAATTATTGATGAGTATACGTGGTATCTAATTGTAGGATAGTATACTTGGTATCAAATTGTAGATGAGTATCCTTGGTATCAGAATGTAGATGAGATACATGGTATCAAATTATTGATGAGTATACGTGTATCTAATTCAAGAATGAGTATACTTCGTATCATGTTGTAGATGAGTATACTTGGTATCAGATTATAGATGAGTATAGTTGGTATGATATTGTAGATGAGTATACTTGGTAACAGAATGTAGATGAGTATACATGGCATCATATTATTGATGAGTATACGTGGTATCTAATTCTAGATGAGTATACGTGGTATCATGTTGTAGATGAGTATACAGGTATCAGATTATAGATGAGTATAGTTGGTATAAGATTGTAGATGAGTATACTTGGTATCAGAATGTAGATGAGTATACATGGTTTCAAATTATTGATGAGTATACGTCGTATCTAATTCTAGATGAGTATACTTGGTATCATGTTGTAGATGAGTGTACTTGGTATCAGATTACAGATGAGTATAGTTGGTATGAGATTGTAGATGAGTATACTTGGTATCAGAATGTAGATGTGTATACATGGTATCAAATTATTGAGGAGTATACGTGGTATCTAATTCTAGATTAGTATACTTGGTATCAGATTGTAGATGAGTATACTTGGTATCAGATTATAGATGATTATACTTGGTATCAGAATGTAAATGAGTATACATGGTATCAAATTTTTGATGAGTATACGTGGAATCTAATTCTAGATGAGTATACTTGGTTTCAGATTGTAGATGAGTATACTTGGTATCAGATTATAGATGAGTATAGTTGTTATGAGATTGTAGATGAGTATACTTTTGTTTCAGAATGTAGATGAGTATACATGGTATCAGATTATAGATGATTATACTTGGTATCAGAATGTAGATGAGTATACATGGTATCAAATTATTGGTGAGTATACGTGGTATCTAATACTAGATGAGTATACTTGGTATCATGTTGTAGATGAGTATACTTGGTATCAGATTATAGATGAGTATAGTTGGTGTGAGATTGTAGATGAGTATACTTGGTATCAGAATGTAGATGAGTATGCATGGTATTTAATTATTGATGAGTATACGTGGTATCTTATTCTAGATGAGTATACTTGGTATCATGTTGTAGATGAGTATACTTGGTATCAGATTATAGATGAGTATAGTTGGTATGAGATGGTAGATGAGTATACTTAGTATCAGAATGTAGATGAGTATACATGGTATCAAATTATTGATGAGTATACTTGGTATCTAATTTTAGATGAGTATACTTGGTATCAGATTGTAGATGTGTATACTTGGTATCAGATTATAGATGAGTATAGTTGGTATGAGACTGTAGATGAGTATACTTGGTATCAGAATGTAGATGAGTATACATGGTATCAAATTATTGATGAATATACGTGGTATCAAATTCTAGATGAGTATACTTGGTATTATGTTTTAGATGAGTATACTTGGTATCAGATTATAGATGAGTATAGTTGGTATGAGATTGTAGATGAGTATACTTGGTATCAGAATGTAGATGAGTATACATGGTATCAAATTATTGATGAGTATACGTGGTATCTAATTCTAGATGAGTATACTTGGTATCATGTTGTAGATGAGTATACTTGGTATCAGATTATAGATGAGTATAGTTGGTATGAGATTGTAGATGAGTATACTTGGTATCAGAATGTCGATGAGTATACATGGTATCAGATTATAGATGAGTATACTTGGTATCAGACTATAGATCAGTATACTTGGTATCAGAATGTAGATGAGTATACATGGTATCAAATTATTGATGAGTATACGTGGTATCTAATTCTAGATGAGTATAGTTGGCATGAGATTGTAGATGAGTATACTTGGTATCAGAATGTAGATGACTATACATGGTATCAGATTATAGATGAGTATACTTGGTATCAGAATATAGATGAGTGTAGTTGGTATGAGATTGTAGATGAGTATACATGGTATCAGAATGTAGATGAGTATACATGGTATCAAATTATTGATGAGTATACGTGGTATCTAATTCTAAATGAGTATACATGGTATCAGATTATAGATGAGTATACTTGGTATCAGATTATAGATGAGTATAGTTGGTATGAGATTGTAGATGATTATACTTGGTATCAGAATGTAGATGAGTATACATGGTATCAAATTCTTGATGAGTATACGTGGTATCTAATTCTAGATGAGTATTCGTGGTATCATGTTGTAGATGAGTATATTTGGTATCAGATTATAGATGAGTATAGTTGGTATAAGATTGTAGATGAGTATACTTGGTATCAGAATGTAGATGAGTATACATGCTATCAAATTATTGATGAGTATACGTGGTATCCAATTCTAGATATTCTGATAACAAGTATACTCATCTACCATCTCATACCAACTATACGCATCTATAATCTGATACCAAGTATACTCATCTACAACATAATACCAAGTATACTCATCTAGAATTAGATACCACGTATACTCACCAATAATTTGTTACCATGTATACTCATGTATATTCTGAAAACAAGTATACTTATCTACAATCTCATACCAACTATACTCATCTATAATTTGATACCAAGTATACTCATCTACAACATGATACCATGTATACTCATCTAGAATTAGATACCACGTATACTCATCAATATTATACTCATCTACAACATGATACCAAGTATACTCATTCTAGAATTAGATGCCACCTATACTCATCAATAATTTGATACCATGTATACTCATCTACATTCTGATACCAAGTATATATATATATATATACACGAGTGGGTAGTGATGAAATATTACTGATTTTAAGGTATCGCGAAAGACTTGGTTAGATACCCAAACTTCCGATTTCTTTTACAGGTCTTAGAAAAGCTGAAGTACTGCTGCAATGAGTGTGTGAATCTGAGAGAGGAATATGTTCAATAAAATCATAATTAACACATCCTCCTGTATTTTCTTCTACCCAAAGGTAGGAACTTTTCGGCATCACCTCGTATATATATATATATATATATATATATATATATATATGCATACATACATACATATATATATATATATATATATATATATATATACAGAGAGAGAGAGAGAGAGAGAGAGAGAGAGGAAAAATATAGATAAGTAGATAGATACAAATATACATATACACACGCATTCACACGCACACACACACATATACACACATATGTATATACATACATATATACACACACAAATGCATACAGACAGACACATATATATATACATATGTAAAATATATATACAATCATTTTTTACAGGCTTATGCTATTTCTTTTAACTTCTGTCAAGTTTTTTTTTTTATTTATCATTCCTTTTTCATTTTATCAATTTGAATTTTGTGTCTCTTTTTTTTCTTGATCCCAACTTCTTTAACTTATCTTCTTCTCTTCCTCCTCCTCGCCCCTCTACTTTGCCTTCTGCTCTTTCTCCATTTTCTTTCATTTTCCTATAGAATTTTTTCTAGTCTCTTCTTCGCAACTTTCAGCAGATGGTATCCTCATAGAAATTACACATATTATAACTTACATACATAAATACATACATATAAACACACGTGAGCGCGCACGCACACACACACACACACACATTTATGCGTACATACGTATTATAAATATATATATTTACGTGTGTGTGTGTGTGTGTGTGTGTGTGTGTGTGTGTGTGCTTTAACATGCATAAGTATTATATATATATGTATATATATATATATGAATGATGATAATAAAACTGAGATGTAATGAGGCAAATAATAAGAATAATAATAAAAAATACGAAATATACACACAAACTGTCAATCCAACGAAAGCAGCAACAACAACAACAACAGCTAACCCATAAGACAAAAATAACACCAACAACATCAGTAGCGAAAAAGAAAAGGAAAAGAACAGGAATTTTCTTCTCTCCTCTTTTATGTTTTCAAGACATATTTTATATCGGATATTCATGTAAGAAACTATCAAGGGACGTTTTTTGGTATAGACAGTGGAACCTCAAAATAACAGTAACAACAGCAACACCACCAGTAACAACACCAAAAGCAACAATTCTACCACCACAAATAATAATAATAATAATAATAATAATAATAATAATAATAATAATAATAATAATAATAATGATATAAGGCAAAAAAATTAACAAAAACTACTAGAGAGAGAACAAAACAAGAGACAATTTGTTTAACAGACATTTTTTCTTCTTATTTTCAGTGTAAATGTCCCCGAGACCACTTAGCAATCTGTTGTTACTGACATAGTGCTATATATATATATACATATATATATATATATATATATATATATATATATATATATATATATATATATATATATATACGTGAGTGTTACAGATGATGCAATAAATTAGACATCCTTCAGCTGGAGCTCTAAAAGATATTACTAATGATAGCAGTAATAAAAACGATAATAATAAATATTAATTACTACTACTACTATAGTAGTAGTAGTATATATATATATATATAATATATATATATATATATATATATAGTAGTATATATATATATATATATATATAATTATGTGAAATAGAAAGATGAATAATCTTGTAGTAGATTAATCAAAAGTTTAACCGATACCTTAGTAGCAAGAATCACAGCAGTGAACAGCACGGTTGGAGGTACAACCATCTGGCGTTGCAACCGTGCGTTGGTGCGGATAATTGAAATTAAAACATTATTGGTGATTGAAGAAGAAATGGAGCTGAACGCAGATTGAACAGAAATCGTTTTATTTCATTCTACACGTGTTTCGAAGGCACAAATTACCAAAATCCGATTGAATAATGGGACCATATTGTGTCTTTCTCTTCAGAAGAAAAAAAGGAAATCCGTTGGAAAAACAAAAACAGAACAGAGGAAGAGCAAAAAACAAATCGAACTGTGCTCCTAAGAGCCCATGGCGAAACTCTCGCCATGGGCTCTTAGGAGCACAGTTCGATTTGTTTTTTGCTCTGCCTCTGTTCTGTTTTTGTTTTTCCAACGGATTTCCTTTTTTCTTCCTGAAGAGAAAGACACATATGGTCCCATTATTCAATCGGATTTTGGTAATTTGTGCCTTTCGAAACACGTGTAGAATGAAATAAAACGATTCTGTTCACATATATATATATATATATATATATATATATATATATATATATATATAGAGAGAGAGAGAGAGAGAGAGAGAGAGAGAGAAGAAAAAGATAGATAAATAGATAAATACAAAACACATACACACATATATATATATATATACATACATATACACACACAAATGCATACAGACAGACACATATGCATACATATGTAAAATATATACACTACTACTACTACTACAACTACTACTACTACTACTACTACTGCAACTATGTATATTTGAAACAATTATTATTCAGTGAGAGAGCTGCACATTACCATCAAATCGACACTGGGGTGCAAATATATGAAGCCCAATATACCCATCATGACTACCCATGTAATAAAAGTACACCAGGCACATGCATCACAACCATATGTGCGCGAGATGATGAACTCACACAAAGATAAACAGAGCATGACCTTGCTGATGGGGTCCAGTTATTAGAATCTTCTTCAATTGGAGTAGCATCATCTCGCTCAAAAGATCCTTGAATAAGGATTCTTTAGCGATGGTGAACGAAACATCCATGTTTCCAGAGATGAATTATTCAAACCCCAAAGAATTCCTTATAACACATGGCTATGATGCTCCCTTATTACTTCTGCTCGTGATATGAGATACACATATGGTCAGACACTAAGGGATCAAACAACTGACAAATCTGTGAAAATTATTATTATTATTGAGTGAGAGAGCAGTACATGCCATCAAAGTGACACTGGGGCAAAATATACGAAGCCCAGTATACCCATCATGACTACCCATCTGATTAGGGTACACTAGGCCCATGCATCAAAACCATATGTGCGCGACATGGTGATCTCATATCAAGATAAACAGCACATGACCTTGCAGGTGGGGCCCAGTTAGAATTTTCTTCTGGTCGAGTAACCCATCCCGCTCAAAAGATCCCTGAATAAGGATTGTTTAAGGATGTTGAACCAAACACCCATGTTTCCAGAGGTGAATTATTCAAACCCCAAATAATTCCCCTCAACACATGGCTATGATGCTCATTATTATATTATTATTATTATTATTATTATTATTATTATTATTATTATTATTATTGAGTGAGAGAGCAGTTCATGCCATCAAAGTGACACTGGGGTAAAATATACGAAGCCCAATATACCCATCATGACTACCCGTCTGATAAAGGTACACCAGGCACATGCATCACAACCATATGTGCGCGACATGGTGATCTCATATCAAGATAAACAGCACATGACCTTGCAGGTGGGGCCCAGTTAGAATTTTCTTCAGGTTGAGTAGCCCATCCTGCTCAAAAGGTCCCTGAATAGGGTTGCTTTAGGATGTTGAACGAAACACCTATGTTTCCAGAGTTGAATTATTCAAACCCCAAAGAATCCCTCTCAACACATGGCCATGATGCTCCCCCACTACTTCTGCTCGTGATCAGAGATGCATATATCGTCAGCCACTAAGGGACATACTCAACTGGTTAAGGTCAAACAACTGACAAGCAAATCTGTGGTATTGAGCAGAATATTTGCTGTAGCCCATTTTTTATACCAAGACAAAACAATGTACATGATAACACTTCAATCAGTTAAGATCAAAGCCATGAGAGCCACTGCCTGGTACTGCATCAGGGCATTTATTATTATTATTATTATTATTATTATTATTATTATTATTATTATTATTATTATTGAGTGAGAGAGCAGTTCATGCCATCAAAGTGACACTGGGGTAAAATATACGAAGCCCAATATACCCATCATGACTACCCGTCTGATAAAGGTACACCAGGCACATGCATCACAACCATATGTGCGCGACATGGTGATCTCATATCAAGATAAACAGCACATGACCTTGCAGGTGGGGCCCAGTTAGAATTTTCTTCAGGTTGAGTAGCCCATCCTGCTCAAAAGGTCCCTGAATAAGGGTTGCTTTAGGATGTTGAACGAAACACCTATGTTTCCAGAGTTGAATTATTCAAACCCCAAAGAATCCCTCTCAACACATGGCCATGATGCTCCCCCACTACTTCTGCTCGTGATCAGAGATGCATATATCGTCAGCCACTAAGGGACATACTCAACTGGTTAAGGTCAAACAACTGACAAGCAAATCTGTGGTATTGAGCAGAATATTTGCTGTAGCCCATTTTTTATACCAAGACTAAACAATGTACATGATAACACTTCCAATCAGTTAAGATCAGAAGCCATGAGAGCCACTGCCTGGTACTGCATCAGGGCATTTATTTTATTATTATTATTATTATTATTATTATTATTATTATTATTATTATTATTATTATTATTATTATTATTATTATCATCATCATTACTTTTAATTTATTAATTGAGAGACCAGTGCATGTCATCAAATTGACACTGGGATAAAATATACAAAGCCCAGTATACCCATCATGACTACCCGTCTGATAACGGTATACCAGGCACTAACAAATTTTCTGTCTCCCTTTTCACCCTACCTTTCTGTAACCATAATCATGTCTCACTCACTAGTACTATTTGCTGCGGCTATCTTTGGGAACCCACCATGCAACAACTTCTCCTGCCAGTTAGATAGTTCTGTTCTTTTTTCTGGTTTTTAACTTCGTTTGGTTTTGGTTTCCCTATGTTTTGCTGTGACTCTAACAGTTTTCAATAAACGTTCTTCACTATTACCTACATCGGGGTCTATATCTACTCTAGCTAACACCTACAAACTCTATTATTTTTGCTATTGTTATTATTATTGTTATTGAGTGAGAAAGCAGTGCATGCCATCAAAGTGACACTGGGGTAAAATATACGAAGCCCAGTATACCCATCATAACTACCCGTCTGATAAGGGTACACTAGGCACATGCATCACAACCATATGTGCGCAACATGGTGATCTCATATCAAGATAAACAGCGCATGACCTTACAGGTGGGGCCCAGTTAGAATTTTCTTCTGGTCGAGTAACCCATCCCGCTCAAAAGGTCCCTGAATAAGGGTTGTTTAAGGATGTTGAACGAAACACCCATGTTTTCAGATGCGAATTGTTCAAACCTCAAAGAATCCCTCTCAACACATGGCTATCATGCTCCCCCACTACTTCAGCTCGTGATCAGAGATGCATATATCGTCAGCCAGTAAGGGACATGCTCAACTGGTTATGGTCAACCAACTGACAAGCAAATCTGTGGTATTGAGCAGAATATTTGCTGTAGCCCATCTTTTATACCAAGACAAAACAATGTACATGATAACACTTCCAATCAGTTAATGCTCCCACACTACTGCAGCTCGTGATCAGAGATGCACATATCGTCAGCCACTAAGGGACATGCTCAACTGTTATTATTATTATTATTATTAATATCATCATCATCATCATCATCATCATCATCATCATCATCATCATCATCATCATCATCATCATCATCATCATCATCATCATTATTATTATTATCATTGTCATTTACTTTTAATCTGCATGTTTGATGCAATCACTTGCCGGAGCACACCTAGCGCCCTAGGGCAAGTGAAGGTTAAGAGTTGTTGAAATATAGCTGAAAGCTTGGGGAGGGGAAGTAGAGAAATATCTCCATGTAATACAAACACAAACATTTACATTGATAGGGTTTTTCTAAGGATGTGGGCAGTACAATCTTTTGGATTTCCTTGAGACATAGTTCTCCAGGGATATTGTCTAGGAGTTTCTGACATCCCTTTTTTATCATACCTAGGGCACCTACAATAACAGGAACAGTTTTTGTTTTAAGATTCCACATCTTTTGTATTTCGATTTCCAGGTCCTTATATTTACTAAGTTTTTCAAATTCCTTTACAGATATATTTTTATCAGTAGGGACGCTTACCTCTATTAGTCTGCAGGTATTTTCTTCCCTGTCTTTAACAATTATGTCTGGTCGATTAGCCTTGATCGTTCTGTCAGTGTTGACTGGAAAATCCCAGAGGATGGTGACATCCTTACCTTCAGCAACTGGTTGAGGATGGTGTTCATACCAGTTAGCAGGAGTGTCGAATTTGTAGTATTTACATATCTTCCAATGTATATACTGTCCTACCCTATCGTGGCGATTTTTGTATTCGTTTGGTGTCAGCACAGGACATACCGAAACGAGATGGTCTATCGTTTCGTCAAACGTGTCGCAGAATCTGCATTTAGGGTCAGTACCGTTTCGGAGAACGTTAGCCTGGTAATTTCTGGTAAACAAGCTTTGATCTTGTGCTGCCAGTATGAAGCCTTCAGTCTCTGCTTTCAATCCAGAACTCTTCAGCCACTGATGGGTTGTTGCTTGGTCTACATCAGCATTTTGGCTTCGGAGAATATATTGTCCATGCAGGGGCTTCTGGCTCCACCGCCTCTCAATTTGATTCTGCCCGTTCTTTTTTGCAGTCTGCTTGATTCGCTTTGCTTGCTTAGTAGCAGTGGTTTCCGACTCTTCATCTGATTCAAGGTTAATATCTAGTTCCCTTTCGAACTTATAGGCTTCCTTGACAATAGAATGCAGCTTTTTGCTGCTTTCGTGTTCGCACACAAGTCGCAGCATCCAGTCCTTTGTACTAGATAGGTACCTGTTCATTCCTACAGTAGAGGTCTTATAGCACAGCTCCAATTGCATCATTCCTCTCCCCCCGCTACATCTAGGTAGGTACAGGCGGTCTACATCTGCCTTAGGGTGGTGCATGCTCTTGGATGTCAGTAATTTTCTTGCCTTCCTGTCCAAGCGTTGGAGTTCCGTAAGGTTCCAGTTAATGATGTTAAAACTGTACTGGACTACTGGAAGCGCCAGGGTGTTAATGGCCTCAATGCAATTTTTGGAGTTGAGTTCAGTCTTCAGTACAAGCCTTATTCTCCTATAGTATTCCTTTCTTATTTTTTCCTTCATAGTAGCATGATGTATACCATCTCCTTCGTTGATTCCTAGGTATTTGTAACTTTTATTATTATTATTATTTTATTATTATTATTATTATTATTATTATTATTATTATTATTATTATTATATTATTATTATTATTATTATTATTATTATTATCATCATCATTGCTGTAGCCCATCTTTTATACCAAGACAAAACAATGTGCACGATAACACTTCCAATTAGTTATGATCCTTTTGGATTACAAGTCACCAACACCTATCGCCTGAGCCATCCATGAACTTTCGAATGATCTTCCCCGTTCTTAACAAGCAGGCCAGTTGTGTATTCGCTAAATGTTTCTCGTCTGTCCACTCTTTGAGCTTCTTTCTCGTCTGTTGTAAGGCTCTAACGACTTCAGATTTTCTGCAACCCCATAATCTGCTAATCTCTCACTTCAGGTCCTGGTATATATCAAACCTTGTTGATTTCCTTTTCTTGGAATAGGAGGGGAAAATGGGAATTCTCAAACACGAAGCTGAAGGATTAATTTTTGCCCCTCGGGCCCAAGCCGTCTGGACAGATAGTGAAAAATGTTGAGCAGGACTCAACGTATTGCCATTATGCAGCGTAAGCAATAAACAGGAAGAGACAGTCACCCACATAGTAAATGAATGTTCCAGACTCCAAAGAACCAGTAAAAATTTTGGAGACATGTTAATGTTGCTAAGATCAAACAAAGGGAAATGTGTAAGAAGAATCGGTTTCCATTACGCCATAAGTGGTATGAGCATGCATCTGAAAAAGTGACTGAGAATGGTGAGTTTAAAATTCTTTGGGACTTTCCTATCCAAACACAGAACCGGATTTTGTCGTTTGATAGAAGAGAACGGTATCGCTAGATAATTGATCCATTTGATACAAGATTATTGTTAGTTCTATTGTTGTTGTTTGTATATGACTACTATTTTGTCTGTGAGTTGTAACATTTTGGTTATTAAAAATTTACTCTGTGAAAATATTCCTTTCGATTACTTTTCAAACATAATTATTTTTTTTACAAATAGAGGACGTTGATATATCAGTACGTCAACCATAACACTTAAAATAGACAAACAACTAATTACAAAAAATAGAGTTACAATGAATACGCCCCTTCGAAAGAAGACAGTCACATTTAATCTTTCAAGGCAAGAAAAATAATTTAGAATGGATAAACAGATTGCGAAAATGACAAACGCGAAACAAACCTTGAAACAGGAGAGATGTACTCTCAAATACAATCAAACCAATTAAGATGATATAATCAAAACCAAAGCACCCAAAAACAACAACAACACTACATACTCGCACACATATCACAGGCACGACTGGATGAAGGCTATATTATTTACTAAAATAGCGATCATTAGAGTAGAGCATATGAAGCCAGCATTGGTTTTTGCCATAAGGAATAGTTTACTATTTAATCTATATTTCACACTGGCTGGCATGAGTGAAATTTTAACGAAATTTAAATTGCTTTTACGAAGAGCCACTTTGTCACATTTGTGAGTTAATATTTATCCCCACTTATCGGCTTTTGGGGGTACAAAATGCACTCTTATTTAGCGATATAAACAGGAGTGCATTTTGCACAAAAAGCCAGTATGAGAGTTTCTCTCATGGCATTTGCCACAGTATACTCTGGTCTAACAGAACATTTACGTTTAAGCGTAGATAAATATTACCTCTCGGTTTTCTGTCTTTAATATAAATGTTTTTGAATATCTAAGCATCAGCTCGATCATCTGGTGTCCAGGAAAGAGAACATTGTTATCAGATATTAGATCACGTACATATTAAACAATCGAACAAGACTATGTCTTTCTAATTGGTTGGTTTAATCTAAAAATTACTGGTAATAAGTAATCGGGAACCATAGAACTAATTGCAAAGCATCAGACTTCTTGTGGAGAACTGATTGTAAAACACCAAATTTCTTTGCGTGTGGAACATGACTGTGTCAAAACAAATACTGTCTTCCTCCAGAAGGAAAATATAAAACCGCTTGGGTGAATCTGCATAACCTATTTTACCTTTTATAGTCAAAGAGAGGTCAGCGTTCATGGTTCCTGTTTTTCCCAGAGCCTTGTACGACAAGTAAGAGGAATATAGAAATTTAATCTCAAACCAGAAACCTAGCCTTAATGCTTGTAACAGTGTGGATGTGGATTCTGCTCAAAGCTTCCAACAAGCACATAATGCTATTAAATGAGATGACAAATTAAGTTTATTACTCAAGAACTCAGCTCTCAGAACACAAAGCGCCGGGAGAGATAACGAAAAATATCATGTATACCGATTTAGCAATTCTGCCAACCGCAGCTCTAGAATTATATTATCTAACTCGAATGGTGGGAATACAAAGTTGACTCTAATGGGATTTGAATGCAATAGGAGAGTCAGAACAAATACCACGAGGTATTTTGTTTACCAATTTACCACCAATTCATCAGCAGAGGTGTCTATCTTAAAGATGTCCTACTTACCAGTGAAATGAACAAAGTTAAGTGTTGGAGAGACGACCGCATGATAATAACAAAGGTCAGATCACAAGCGTTCCACATATAGCCTCCATGAGTACCAAACCGCAAAAGTTTCAGTTGATGAAATCATGTTCTATAGTCTCTAAAAGCTTAAGAGACAGTCATTGCCGCCGAAGTTGGCATGGACTTCAAATTGACGTCTTAAAGTTCAATAATATCATACGGCTGCACACACACACACACACACAAAGATAAATTGTGTGGGCAAATAAAAATATGAGATACTTCCTAGTGTTTTTTATTTTTATTTTGATAAGCCTGGTACTTACTCTATCAGTTTCTTCCTGTGAAACAAGTAATAAACGAATACCAGTTGTGAGGCAGTAATGAGAGAGAAACACAAAGACACACAAACAGACTTACATATATACATACATATATATATACGATCGATTTCTTTCAGTTTCTGTCTACACAATCCACTGACAAGGCTTTGGTTGGTCTGAGGTTATAGTAGAAGACATATGCCATGTCACCACACGGTGGGACTGAACCCAGGACCATGTGTTTTGGAACGAGGTCTGTTACCACACAGCCACACCTGCACCTATGTATGTGTGTATGTGTGTATGGGTGTATATGTGTATGCATGTATATATGTGAATATATAAGTGTACATATTACATGTATATCTATATATATATATATATCTACACATATACATGTATACATATACATCTATATGTATAGAAATAAATGTATACATATACAGCTATACACACACACACATACATAGGTGCAGGTGTGGCTGTGTGGTAACAAACTTCGTTCCAAAACACATGGTGCTGTGTTTAAATTTAAATTTAAAATAATAAGGGTGAGAAATTGAATATTAATTTGATTAATATGAATTGAAAACCAGTGGTGTAGCATATAAGACCATAGCGGATCTTCTTCTAGCAAAATGGATGTCCACTGTTAATGGTTCATCCCTCTTATATAATAGTTTGACTTTAATAGTTTCAGTATTAAAGTGAAATTATCTTACATTACAATAGAGAGATGTTTTTGTTTCACTTTTAACACGTAATACTTAAATAATGGAGATGATATGATATTGTTGTGGGCTCGCCCTAGGCAAGAAGTTAGAAATTCTTTTGCCCATGACACTACATGAACCACAAGGAAGGCATGTATAAAATTTGAATGAAATTGGTTATGTAGTTCTCAAGTTTTAGGGATTCACACAGACAGACAGACACACATTCTCAGTTATATATATATATATATATATATATATATATATACATACATATATATACATATATATAGATAGATATATACATATATAAATGCACACACACACACACATATATATATATATATATATAAGGTATGTATATATTTACTTTTAATCGTAGTCGTTTCTTCCACGTTCTTTGTTGGGGGTTATAACTCATATATACTCAATCGGATCACTTTTTTCTGTTAACCTCGTTAACTCATAATGTTATTGGTTTCCCTCCGCATCATTCACCATCAAAAGTTCCTAGCACTATATCGTAGTGAAAACCTCACCGCGGGAGCGACTATTTAGCTGAAATATGGTAGATTGATAGCCACAACTTTTTACCGCAGATCAACCTTTCCTCTGGGAAAGATCTGAATGAGTTAACCCATGTGTGTGGAATTCTCAAGCGCTTAAAAATTAGCTAGCACCTACGACGGTTGCTGCGACGAGGGTTCCAGTAGATCCGACCAACGGAAAAACCTGCTCGTGGTACCCTTAACGTAGTTCAGCGTGACATTGAATGTAACAAGGCTGGCACCTTTGAATTGCAGGTACGACTCATTTTTGCAAGCTGAGTGGACTAGAAACAGCTTGAAACAAAGTATATTGCTCACTAAGCGACGCGCCTTCAGTTAACCATTAACAATAATAATAAGGATGTGTTTAGTCGAACCGAAGTTCAAACTGATGTAGACACAGTATAGTAACACATAAAAAGCAACAAGTATAGCAGCGGCGGCAACAATATCTTTAACAATAGTTGTAACGAACATCATCCATGGGACATGTAAACATTAACGCAATCAAAATGCAACTGTATACATCTCTTCCATAACTAAGCTACAACACACACGCATACACACACACACATGCGGTCTGATCAATAATTATCAGGACATAGTAACAAAGCTAAAGCATTCTGAGTTAAGCTGTGTAGCTTGTGATCGTCCTATTGATCATGACAAAGAAAGTTGAGCAAAGAACCTGCATCAAATTTTGCCAAAAGCTTGGCGATATCTGCTCAGAGGCCTACGTGAAATTTTCAAAATGTTTTCATCGTTCTCAACACAAAGAGATCTTGTGTAACTGAAACTCGAGTGTGTTTTTGGCGCAAACTTGGCAGACACGCCTCTCATACACAAATCTTCATTGATAATGGACTGAATTGAACCGTAGCAAACCTGCACATCCTCTAATAACTCACGGATGGTGATTCAACGATTCCCCCTCGCGATGCTTTTCTCATTTCTGCTGGTTGCGGGTCTTCCAGGACGTTCATCAATATCGACATTTTTCGGCCATTTTGGAAACGTCTGAAACACTAGTGCATTTGTGTGCAGCTCATACACACCTCTCCATACACTTGCTGCAAACTTACGTAGGCCTCTGAGCAGCTTTCGCCATGACAACTTGGTCCATGTAACGAACACACGCTACACCCGTTCCTTCTAAGCACTGTTATAAACAGCGGAAGAGAGCTAGACCGTTAAAACTTAGTGCGCGTACACAACAGTGTTCAGGGTCAATCTATGCCAAGAGGCTTTACTCTGCATACTTTAGATTCGTGTCTAGGGCACCAGTCTGGATGCTTATTGATGAGGCATCGTACAATCTCAAGCATACACGCGCACACATACGCACTATTTCGCATACAGGCGTTCATAAATGCATATATGAAGACATATGAAGACACATGCTTATATATATATATATATATATATATATAGAGAGAGAGAGAGAGAGAGAGAGAGATGTATATATAGATACATGCATACGTATATATATATATATATATATATATATATTCATATATATAAAGAGAGAGAAAGATAGAGTGAAAGAGAGAGAGACAAAGATAGATAGATAGATAAATAGATCGACAGACAAGACAGAAAGACAGATAGATATATATACATATGTATGTATACAGGTATGTATGGATGCATCTATCTATCAATCTATCTATTTATCTATCTGTCTGTCTATCTCTCTGTCTATCTACCTATATATAAATATGTACACACACACACATGTACATATATATATATATATATATATATTATATATATATATATATATATATATATATATATCTCTGTGTCTTAGAGACGAAGATCTCTTGGGGCTATAAGCTACAGTAACAACCCCCTCCCCAATGTGGTTAGCCATGATAAGATGGCTTCTATACTTTACATTATCGAGCGATTACTGTTTCAATCTCATTCTGAGATTTAATTATGCTTACTGTTCGTTTTTCGACATCAGTGGCAGACGCTATATATATATATATATATATATATATATATATATATGGTGTCATCATACCACTTTTTTCCTCCTTTGTACGGCCACACCTTGAATACTGCTGCCCACTGTGGTCTCCTCATACAAGACAAAACATCTCCAGAATTGAGTCACCCCAGAGGGCACTCAATAAACGAATTGAAGGCATGGCTGCTCTCGATTATTGGGATCGTCTTAAAGCCTTGAAACTTTACTCCCTCCAGCGTCGCCGTGAGCGGTACATCATTTGTACGATGTGGAAAATATACCGCCAACTTTGCCCAAACGACCTAAACTTTAGCTTCAAGGTTCATCCAAGACTTGGACCACGGGCTATACGTCCCCTGCCTAATTCAAGATCACAACATACATGTACACTGCAACATAATTTCTTTTCTTCAACAGGCCCTGCCCTATTTAACATTGTCCCGAGGGAGATCAAAGAGGAAAAGGATCCCATCAACTTTAAACAGAGTCTGGATAGATTCCTTCAAAGAATACCAGATAAGCCACCCATAATTGGATACAACTCACCCAACAAGAACTCACTACTTGAACAAAACTGGATACAACTCACCCAACAAGAACTCACTACTTGAACAAAACTTGACTTAAACAGGATTCGAATAATCCTATCAGGTGGTGCTATTAAGTTAGACATGGCCTGGACCAATCTTTGGTCGAAACATATCTAAGTTTATCTAAGTTTATATATATATATATATATAAGTAGTTAAATGAATTATCTTAGTATGGATAATTCGGTTAACCGATACCTGGGTAGCAAATTCATGTCGGAAAAACACGGTTGAAGCTACATGCCAAGGGCAGATATCACGTGCTTTCGTGTGGAAATTTGTGTGTTTTTTTAATACAAATAAATGAAAGAATGGAGTTGAACGACGATTTAACAAAATTTCTTTATTCTCGACATATGTTTCGAAGGCTGCATATTCCTAATTTCGAAGGAATAAGGGGTGCATTATGCCGCTTTCTCATCAGGAAAAACAAGGAACTTATGTCAGCATCAAGATGAACAAAAACTTTTAGATGACTGCCCACACGGAGCCCATGGCGATATATATATATATATATGAATTCTGTACGATTCTTTTACTCTTTCTTCTAGCCCCCTTTACACTTCATTCTTTCCAGATTTCTTTTCCTCGCTCCCTCTCTCTCACATTTCTTGGCCTTCCCTTCATCTTCATTTTCCCTCCTCTTTTACCTCACTTTCTCCCATTCCTTTCGTTTGCTCTCTTTCTCGTCTCTCCTTAATTTTCAATCTCTCTGCTCCACCTTTCTTTTCTTCTTCCACGTGACGGTGTTCCGCCAAGCCTGACTTTTCTTTCTTGGTTCGACTACCAACTGTGTAGCATCTCTTATATTCCTTCCCATAACTTTCATCTCTTATGTTTCTGTCGTAAGGCTTCACCTCCGCACACACCAGCTTCAGTTAATTCGTTCTTAGTCGAAAGACACCTGTTGTTAATGTCCTGTTGTTTGTATTTGTAATTGTGTACCATTTCTCAATGTTTTTCGTCCTTGTTTTTGTATACATTCGCTTGCTTTCTTCTAAGGAGTTTAGTGATCTTCTTAGCTGAGATTTTCTTGGGGTCGGCCATATTGGAGCAGTT
>NC_043003.1:98785615-98790615 GCF_006345805.1 Octopus sinensis
CATGTCCGTATGTATATATGTATATAAACTTACATGTATTTCTACACGCAATATATACATATTCATATACACGTGTTTGTGCGTGTATGGGTGTGTGTGTGCATGGATGTGTGTGAGTTAGTGTGTGTGTGTGTGCGCGCTCGTGTGTGTGTGCGCGCGCTCGTGTGTGTGTGTGTGTGTGTGCGTCATTGTGTGTGCATGCGTGTATAAAATCATATAGACATAGAGCTAGGCAAACAGACAACCAGAAATAGGAGACATAAATAGATAGACGTAGTGACATAGATACGTGCAACACACTTATGTAAGGAACATGTATATCATAAGTTTATAGGGACATAAAAAGCATAACACACACACACACACAAACAAGCAATATATACGTGCGCAGATACACGAAACGGCGTTCAGTTCGACTCCGTTTCTTCGACTATGAAGCACGTCTTATACATGCGCTTCATATATGTCAATCATGTAAACCTCTCGCATTGAAGGTCGCATCAGAGACATACTCCAAAACGAAATCTTTACAAACACATTCATACAAATACACTCATGCGAATATATATGCATGTATATATATATATATATATATATATATATATATATATAGATATATATATATATATATATATATATGTAAAGTTAATCCAAAAACAAAGCAGAATAAAACACAACAACGCGAGGACGTGGAACAATATAGTATTATTGGACGCTCAGGAAAGAAGGAAAGAAGGAGGTTTTAACGTTTCGAGCGGAGCTCTTTGTCGGAAACATAGGAGAAGGAAAGATCCAGAGAAGGGAAGACAGAGGAAAAAAATCGCCAACGGTATACACGAGGTCACATTTTGAAAGACCATATATACATGCATATATATATTATCTTTTCTTTTATCTTTTACTTATTTTAGTCATTTGACTGCTGTCATCCTTGGCCGTTGCCTTAAGGCACTTTTTTAGTCAACCGTATCGACTCCACGACTGAATCCATTCCAGCGTTTATTTTTAAAGCCTAGTCCTAAAAAATATTTCCGCCAATATTCGTGGTGTTGATGTTTATGTATGTATTCAATAGCGGGAGGACTATCAATTTATATCTCATGACAGCCTTGTTTTTGGATGCCATTGTATACTTTTTAGAGACAACGTCATGTCGCTTTGGCATGTAGTACTTTGATGACATTTTTGAGCAGCTACCTATGACATGCGTCATGTGTCTCATTGAAATGTGAAATAATCGACATTTTTAGTTGCAACTTGGGAGTCTAAGGCTTCACCTTGTTTACAATGTATTTTGTAGCTATGTCCGGCTCTTGATTTGCAAATATATACATAACCTTGGATGTGTGATGGGATGTAGCGGTCGCAATGTTAATGTCATTTTCAAGTCTTCGGCAAACATGTTCAAAATGGATTCTTTTAGTATGCAGAGCGTTCCACATCGAGGTCTCCTTTCGGAGTTCCATATACATGGAGTGGATTTCCTCCTGAGACAAGTTAAACCTCTCAAGTGTTGGTATCAGCGATGGTACTAAAAATGCATTATGAAATATTGCCTTGTTGTGAGAAAAGGGCGTAGATTGCCATGTTTTCGAAAATTTGGTATAATATCGTCGAGTTACTTTTTGTTCAAAGCAGTTACCTTAGCATGGCTGCATTGTAAAGATTGAAAGAAGAAAAAAGATAAAAGGCAAAAAGCACCTACGTATGACATGTTTTCATCAATGCCTAAGTATTTGTAGCATTCTTTGTGTGGAACAGGGTAAATAGAGAGATCGTTGATGTGCAGATTTTCTTCGTTCAGCAATCTAATATACTCTTTTACTCTTTTACTTGTTTCAGTCATCTGACTGCGGCCATGCTGGAGCACCGCCTTTAGTCGAGCAAATCGACCCCGGGACTTATTCTTTGTAAGCCCAGTACTTATTCTATCGGTCTCTTTTGCCGAACCGCTAAGTAACGGGGACATAAACACACCAGCATCGGTTGTCAAGCAATGCTAGGGGGACAAACACACTTACACAAACACACACACGCATATATATATATACATATATACGACGGGCTTCTTTCAGTTTCCGTCTACCAAATCCACTCACAAGGCATTGGTCGGTCCGGGGCTAAAGCAGAAGACACTTGCCCAAGATGCCACGCAGTGGGACTGAACCCGGAACCATGTGGCTGGTTAGCAAGCTACTTACACTTTTTTATAAAATTCCCACGCTATACCAACTGTAAATGTTGCTGGTAAGTCCAGCTATCTGTTGGCATTATACTCATTTTTAACATTAATCTTCAGATCTTCCAGAAAGAAAGTATAGATTGCATTGACACATGCTGCAGATGCGGACGCTAGCATGGAGTCACTGGAGATTTTTAAAGAGAAATCTATGTATGTATGCTCTATTTTTCTTTTTAGCCTACTTAGTAGCAAGGTTGTGAAGGATAGCATCTTGTTTTAGCAATTATCCTTTAAATCTGAAGGTCTTGCAGATTTTCATAGCTCCAGGTATCGTTGTCATTTGTAGCGAATGAATTAAGGACTTGCGTTGTCTCCCCAAGATTCCAAGTTCAGCCATACTTTGCCCCAAGTATGTATCCTGTTGTTGCAATAGTAATAGGTATGAAGCTGAAAATATATCTTGAGTACTGAATTTACAACCTCCTAATCAATGATCCTTAGATGTCCGCTTTCTCTTGTATTTTTCGAACCACATTGGTGTCCAGAAGAAGCTGAATTTCTTAAAAATATCTTTCCTTTGTGGTCTCACATCATAATATCTGACCTGTTGTGTTTCAACTTGGTGGCTGTTTTCATTTATTTATATAAACAAATATAATATACATGCATATATATATATATATATATATATATATATATATATTATATATAATATTATATATATATTATATATATATATATATATATATATATGTATGTATGTATATATTTTAATATAGATACACACACATGCATACATATATTCTTCTCTTTACTTTTTCTTTTTCTCGCTCCCCCTCTCTCACATTTCTTGGCATTCTCTTTCTTTAATCCCTACTTTTCTTCGTAATATCCCTTGTAACTTTCCCTTTGTCCCTTCCCCACCTCTCTCACTCTAGTTCCTTCCCTAATTCTACAATATGTCTCCTACTTCTCCCTGTTCCTTCCACGTGACCGGTCTTCGGTCAAGCATGATCTTTCTTGGCCCGACCGCCGACCGCACAACACTTTATTTTCCTGTCTCCTGACCTTTGATCTATGTTGTACCGCAAGGCTTTCAACCCACACGCCAGCTCATGCCAACTTCTCCTTATTAGTCGAAAGACACCTGTTGTTATTCTCGTGTTTGTATTTGTAACTGTGTAACATTTTCTCCATTTTCTCGGGTTTTTTTCTGTGTTATCGTATACATACGCTTGCTTACTTCCAAAAGTTTGATACTCTTAGCTTAGATTTTTGGAGCCTACCAATTTTGAACTGTTTCAAATGTAAGAGGCCGAAACTGTATAGATAATTGGAAACTTGACTAATGAACTGAAAGCCACGAGTGATCCGTCCCTGTTTTTCCTGTCCGTCTTTGTATCGTCTATCTAACCCTGTGTTTTTATTGACGTCCGTTTATATATATATATATATATCCACACCAAACAGTGTTTAGGCATAATTGAAGTTTCAGTCAGTTAATACGTTTGTGACACATTTCAACTGCCAAACGCAAATTTAATGTTGTACCGTGGAGAAGAAATTTATATATATATATATATGAATATAGATATATGTAATATTTGGAACTAATGAGTACACGTCAGTTACTGTGCTGATATGTTGAGTAAAGCCCTGGCACACTTTGGGCTACCTGATGTTAACTGCAGTTAAGGTGTATTTCCTTTGGATCTACTTCAGGAATTCCGCAGTAATAGTTGAGATAATAATCGATTAAGTAAACACAAGATTGGATTGGTATAGGTCTTTATTTTGTGCGACGACTGTTTCGCCCATCCTGCAACTGTCTTTCACAGGTGCGATGCTGTATGAGGGAGTTTGGTCTGCTACCCTCATCTCTACTTCATGTCGGGCCATTGGTTCATCCAGTGTTGCGGAGAGGAGGCTGTCTACTTTCTATTTGAAGACATTTACGTCCACATCATGTAGATTTCTTAATTTTTCTTTTTTGTAGCAGGGCATTGAATAGTTATGGGCCTTTGAACCCTAGGCTTTTGCAGTACTTGTTCCTGAATTTAGATGGAGTGGAAGGTTCATTTGTTACAATACAATGACATCCAATTCTAGCATTTGTATAAGATTCGATGCCGAAATTAAGTACTAGCCCTTCTAGAGTTTTCCATATATAGATTATTACATATCAGTCGTGCCTTTGATCTAGGAAGTAAAGTCGCAGTTCTTTCAGCTTCCCCCTGTAGCTCATCCACTGCACTGTTTTCGAGCTTTTTAGTGGCGTAGCGATGGAATGCTAGAATCTAGTTTGACACTAGGTGGTGACTTATAGCTGAGAGCAGTAGTCCAGGCGGCTGAGAACAAAGGTTCTCCACAGAGTCAACATAACTTCTTGGTCTTTTGTCTTTAAGGACCTCAGTATCCATCCTGCCAGTTATCTGTATTTTACTGCTATCTTAGTAATGTGTATATGAAATGATGCATCATTACACAAACTGATACCCAAGTCTTTTACTATCTGTGACTCTGGGATTGCAACACCTTCGGGTCCTGTATATGCAGGTAACGGTGCTTTCGTGAGTTGATAGTGCAGTGCTTGAAATTTTCCAGCATTAAATTGCATGTTGTTTATTTCAGCCCACTTGTATATTGCATTGAGGTCCCGTTGTAAGCTTGCGGCATCATCTTGATTTTTTATTGCCTGCGATAATTTTGTAGCCTCGGCATAGCTAGAGGCAGTGGCATTCCGACTGATTATGTGCATGTCTAAGAGGACTAGTATAAACAGTAATGTCCCGAGGACAGTTCCTTGGGGAACCCCAAA
>NC_043003.1:98795615-98798115 GCF_006345805.1 Octopus sinensis
TAAGTACTGGGCTTACAAAGAATAAGTCCCGGGGTCGATTTGCTCGACTGAAGGCGGTGTTCCAACATGGCCGCAGTCAAATGCCTGAAACAAGTAAAAGAGTAAAAGAGTAAAGAGAGTAAGACACTCTACTATTTTTTTTAAAAGGGGACATATTTGAGAATGTATTCTTAGATGCGCAATACCAGATACGGAGGGGATGGCTAATATACTTTTAATCATGCCTGGTAAGTTAGGGTGACCTGGGACTAAACAACTTGTTCTTATGATTATGTTGCATCTGCAGTAACCACAGAGACCGTTAATACCATATTAAGGGGTTTCAGTGGGGGAAATTATCAGCTCCACTTTCTTTCTGGGTAACTACAATATATTTCAACATTATATTGACTGTATCTACGGAAACGAACGCCATCTCTTCAAAAATGCATTTGTAATGAGGAGAAAATCCTCGATCACGTGAGAATGTCATCCGGTCAATGTGAAGTAGTATGTCTACAGCCAGCTGGAAAACGGCATGCTGAGGTCTTCATCCAAAATGGTTGAAAGAAGGGCGACATTCATACCCATATCTGATGTCCCTGAATGTTTTATTACATATATCATTGATAACTATAAAACTGTTTCCTTATACGGTGTTGTTCCTTATGTTAATGGATACGAATCTTGTTTGAATTTAGTTGTTATTTTAGACACGGGGAAATTCCCCAGGTTGCCATTTGCATAAATAACATAGTGATATCTGACATACTTCAAGGAGTAAATCAATAAATGTTATTAATTAGCGATAGAGAAGAAGAAGAAGGAGCACTCCGTCGGTTACGACGACGAGGGTCCCAGCTGATACGATCAACGGAACAGCTTGCTCGTGGAATTAACGTGCAAGTGACTGAGCAATCCACAGACACGAGTACCCTTAACGTAGTTCTCAGGGAGATTCAGCGTGACACAGAGTGTGACAAGGCCGGCCCTTTGAAATACAGGTACAACTCATTTTTGCCAGCTGAGTGGACTGGAGCAACGTGAAATAAAGTGTCTTGCTCAAGGACACAACGCATCACCGGGAATCGAACTTACGACCTTACAATCGTCAGCCGAATGCCCTAACCACTAAGCCATGCGCCATTAATAAAGAAGTGGGGGAAAATTCACAAGGGTTATTGAAATCTTTTTCAAGAATAGGGGAGTTAACTCCGAAAATATCCTCTTAGTCAGGAGAGTCGTATGTCAAATGGTCTCCGTTCATACTAAAAATATGATTCACACCCCATTGCATGCCCAGGCTTGAAATTTTTTTTCCCGTTTTTGAAATTTCTTTCTTTATCCTTCCTATTCATTTGAATCTATCGAAACGTTTGAGTTGATGTTGCGCGTAGATATATCTTGTTATTTATGACCAGTCAGTTGCCAATACTCTGAACCCAGTTTCTACCTTAAGACTTTTCTACCTTGAAGAATACTAAAAATAAATTGATGAGTATTAAAAAGTTACGATATACAAATAGTAAGAACTTGATACACCAATACCGAATAACTCTACGTTCACATTAACTCGAGAAATTAGCACCAAAATAGCTTGATTCATAAATAACGAATAGCGTGAAACATCCGGTATTATATTGACAAGTATCAAATGGCTTCAAACATGTCCTTTAATTCTCTTTCTTATTTAAGTCACAGGATTGCGACCATGTTAAACATCAAACCGAATTACGTGCAAGATTGAAAATCAACGGAATTGACCCAGTACGTACTTTAAGTCTCCTACATATTCTAGGAAACGTAAACACAAAAATGTCCGTTGTCAATTGACCAGGGACAAATATGACGATGTTCAAACATGACCTGACACATTAGTTGTATAAATAGCAATGGCTTAATACATTGATTCGAAAAGACCTGATATATCGGTGGTTCGTAACATAGCGGTCAAAAACCATTGGAGGTACAGTGAACTTGTGATATTTCTTAGAGACAAAATATCATTCAATGAAACGATCAAATGAAATAGATAATTAAAAGATATAAAGAGAGAGTGGGAGAGAGAGATGACGGTCTTCTGTTTCAATCAAGCAAGTTCATGCACATGGCATTGGTCGGCTTAGAACAACAGAGAAAGACACTTGGCCACGGTATTGCACATGCGACTAAATCCAAAGGCATGTGCTTGCGAAGCACATGCCTTTATAAGCATAACCATGTAATCTTACCTGAACCTATATATGGCTTTCGCACATAAATACCATTTACTCACTCCGCATTACAATCTATATTTCATTGATTTTTCATTTATTGAAACTCATGCTAAAACCGAGAAATGGCAGAATTCTTGCGAAGTCGGAAAGAAATTACATTGCAGCATTTCTTCAGACTTTCTGAATTCTGAATTTAAATCAATTTTGCCATTCGTCAATATTGCCAACTCCTTGCCTTCATTCCTAACAGACCACAAGTGTCTGACCCGCGGCAGAACCGTCCGAGCACACATCGGCCTGTGATG
>NC_043003.1:98808115-98813115 GCF_006345805.1 Octopus sinensis
GAGTGAGAGAGCAGTTCATGCCATCAAAGTGACACTGGGGTAAAATATACGAAGCCCAATATACCCATCATGACTACCCGTCTGATAAAGGTACACCAGGCACATGCATCACAACCATATGTGCGCGACATGGTGATCTCATATCAAGATAAACAGCACATGACCTTGCAGGTGGGGCCCAGTTAGAATTTTCTTCAGGTTGAGTAGCCCATCCCGCTCAAAAGGTCCCTGAATAAGGGTTGTTTAAGGATGTTGAAAGAACCACCCATGTTTCCAGAGGTGAACTATTCAAACCCCAAAGAATCCCTCTCAACACATGGCTATGATGCTCCCCCACTACTTCTGCTCGTAATCAGAGATGCACATATCGTCAGCCACCAAGGGACATGCTCAACTGGTTAAGGTCAAACAACTGACAAGCAAATCTGTGGTATTGAGCAGAATATTTGCTGTAGCCCATCTCTTATACCAAGACAAAACAATGTACATGATAACACTTCCAATCAGTTAAGATCAGAAGCCATGAGAGCCACTGCCTGGTACTGCATCAGGGCATTTATCATTATTATTATTATTATTATTATTATTATTATTATTATTATTATTATTATTATTATTATTATTATTATTATTGATAGCGTAAGGATACAGGCAGCCAGAACAAATACCACGAGGCATTTTTCTTAGACGTTGTAACAATTCCATTGCTCACCACCACCACCACCACCACCACCGCTATCACCAACACCATCGCCATACAATCACCACCACCACAAGAATAACAATAAAAACAATAGCAACAATGACAATAATAATGATGATGATGACGACAACGACGACGACGACGATGATGATTATTATTATAAAGATGATGAAGATGATGATGATATGATGAGAGTGCTTACTAATCGACACAGCAATACCCGAAGATCAACATATTAATCATGAAAGAAAGAGAAAATGTCGACAAATATGGTGACCTGAAAATTGGGTTCGCTAAGATGTGACAGATGCGAGACTAAAACGTAAAGGTTGTTCCTGTTGCCACTGGGTTCAGTTCTACCCAAACTGAAGAAACATCTGGACACTTTAGAAATACCCTACAATCTTGATGTATTGTAAAAATCGGCTTTACTGAGGACTGCTCGCTTACTGCGTAAAGTACTTTATGTCTAAGGTCCTTGTTATAGCTTGAGAGAAAGTACAAATCCCTGGTAGACACAGTATCTTCAATCTACAACATCACAATATTGGTTACTAGGCAAAATCTTCAATAATAATAATAATAATAATAATAATAATAATAATAATAATAATAATAATAACAATAATAATAATAACAATAATAATAATAATAATAATAATAATAATAATAATAATAATAATAATAATAATATAATAATAATAATAATATATATAGATAGATAGATAGAGAGAGAGAGAGAGAGAGGAAGATGGGGGAAGACAGGTACATACATGCATACATATGTACATACATACATTTATGAATACACGTATGTGTACGTGTGTGTGTCAGTGCGTATGCTATACATTTATGAAAGTTTTTGTATTCCCGTTCATAAGGGACCAAGACTACTGTTATTTTCATTCCCAAAGTGTTTCTCCAAACTATTTTATCTCTAACATAATGACATTAAACAAATGCGTTGCGATGAAAAATTACAGATTTCCGCTTCTGTCAGATAGTCACGTGGGTATGTTGTCTGCTTTTCCTGGTATTATATCAATCATTCTCCAATTCTCACTTTCTTTGTACGTAGCAACGCCTATTCTTTTACTCTGTATTTTCACTGCTGTTGCCTGTCTCCCTCATTCAACCTTACCTCATACACTATTACTTCCTTAAATATGTATGCGTTTGTGTGTGTGTGTGTGTGGTGTGTGTGTGTGTGTGTGTGTGTGTGTGTGTGCGTGTGCGTCTGTGTGTGCGTGTAACTTAACGGTTCTGCACCTCGTGTCCAGTATAATGATTGGGAATGTGAAATTCGAGTAACTTGATGTGCGATGCCAGCTGTTATCCATACACACACGCACACGCCCTCGCACGCACACACACACACACGCACACACACACACACACACAAAACAGGTTGTATGGTAAGCTTTTTCAGACTTTTATCGATGATTTTTGACAATTTCTCTCTCCATGTAATATAATTTATTCGATAAAACGGGAGTCTGGATGGCCCCTGTGCAAGGACAATCCGAACACAGACAGGTCTTGCAAAGAATGACCGGTAGAGCGGATGTGGCGCGAGACCGGAGTGTCATTGCTGTGTCGGATGTCTCCGAGGTGTTCTGCGAACCGGTCAGCCAAGCGGCGTCCCGTTTGACCGATGTATAGAAAAGGGCAGTGAGAGCAAGTGATACAGTAGATGACATTGCTAGAAGTGCAGGTGAAGGAGTCGGTGATATGATAGGGTCGATGTTAGGTACCGGTGAGGAGGGTAGTGTTGGAGAGGTAAGGGCAAGTGCGGCAGCGTGGGCGGGAGCAGGGGAACGAACCGGTTTGGGAGTTGGGTTAGGGAAGAGGCTGTGGACCAAGAGCTCCCGTAGGTTGTGGGATCATTTGAAGGAGGAAAGAGGTCGGTTAGGGAAGATGTGCGAAGTAGAAAGTTGGAGTGGTGTCGCCGGAAGGCTCGGAGAATGATGCATTGGAGAGGTAGGGTGGTGGGGTGGCAGGTGAGGGGAAACGAAGGATGTTCTATCTGTGTCTGCATTTGCGTTTACTTTTACACCGTATATAACACGGGTGTTTATATTTACACCGTATATAACATCGTATATAACCAGAAACGCTTCCACAAATAACGGTCGACAAAATAAGTACCATCCTTTAGAAAAAATAATGAACCTGATTTGATCGACTGCACTCATAAAGAAAGTTCTCAGCACGGTCACAAGCCCAAGATGATAACTATAAGTGAGTAAGAAAGATATCAAAGCACTACACACGCGCACACTCATACATTTACATACACACACTTATACATTTCATTCATATCCACATATATGTGTATGTATGTGTATATGTGTACGTGTAAAATAGCGCAATTGGAAGAAGAGGGATAATATGACGTGAGCAGTTATAACATGTAGGCAAAAATTCGAAAAATGATGGACGAAATGTGAACATACACACGTGCGCAAATAGAAACAAGAAAATTTGTGCACAATGATTTGTACGTGTGTGTGGTGTGTGTGTGTGTGTGTGTGTGTGTGTGTGTGTGTGTTGTGTGTGGTGTGTGTGTGTGTGTGTGTGTGTGCCTGTATGTTAAGTCAAGCTGCTGCAGTTTATGTTCGCTATATTCTGTTGCCTGATTAACCAAAAGCTGAAAGCTTTGTAACATCTATAAAATTTCAGATATGTAAAGAATATATACGCTATAACAACACTAACTCACTCAACTCACATTCTACACAGCTGTCACTCATTAATACAACGCAACACAACCCATACAGCACACAAGAAACACAATCGCCATCCAAGGAAAAACGAAGAGAAAAAACACAACTCATATTGCATACAACCTACATGACAAACAAACAAAACACTAAAATAACACCAGAAACAACAAAGCTAATCCCATAACAATGTTAAACTGATGTCGTGTATACGAACATAAGGCTTCACACACACACACACACACATACTGAGTACAATGATGTTGCAATCACCTCAGGAGCACAGAACTGCACCTGGTGGTGCAGTAGAAACTTGTTCAAAACAGTTGCAAATAATAATAATAATAATAATAATAATAATAATAATAATAATAATAATAACAATAATAATAATAATAATAATGATAATAATAACAATAATAATGATAATAATAACAATAATGATGATAATAATAATAATAATAATAATAATAATAATAATAATAATAATAATAATAATAATAATAATAATAATAATAATATAATGTACATTGATTTGTCTTGGTATAAAAGATGGGCTACAGCAAATATTCTGCTCAATACCACAGATTTGCTTGTCAGTTGTTTGACCTTAACCAGTTGAGCATGTCCCTTACTGGCTGACGATATGTGCATCTCTGATTCACGAGCAGAAGTAGTGGGGGAGCATCATAGCCGTGTGTTGAGAGGGATTCTTTGGGGTTTGAATAATTCACCTCTGGAAACATGGATGTTTCGTTCAATATCCTTAAACAACCCTTATTCAGGGACCTTTCGAGTTACTCGACCTGAAAAAATTCTAACTGGGCCCACCTGCAAGGTCATGTGCTGTTTATCTTGATATGAGATCACTATGTCGCGCACATATGGCTGTGATGCATGTGCCTAGTGTACGCTTATCAGACGGGTAGTCATGATGGGTATAATGGGCTTCGTATATTTTACCCCAGTGTCACTTTGATGGCATGCACTGCTCTCTCACTCAATAATAGAAATAATAATAATTATTAATATTATAATTATTATTATTATTATCATTATTATTATTATTATTATTATTATTATTATTATTATTATTATTATCATTATTATTATTATTTCATTTATTTCCCACAAGGGCGAAGGATGAGGGGAGGCACAAGGCCTGAAATTTTGGGATAAAGAGGACTATCGATTACATCGTCCCCGGTCTTCAACTGGTACTCATTTTATCGACCGCGAAAGGATGAAAGGTGAAGTCGACCTTGGCGGAATTAGAATCAGAGCGTATCGACTGACGAAATGCCGCTAAGCATCTTTCTATTATAAGCACAGGACCTGAAAGTTTGGTAGTGGGAGTTAGGCAATTATATCGCTCCCAGTGCGTAACTGGTACTTATTTCATCGACCTCGATGCGATGAAAGGCGAAGTCGATCTCGGCGAAACGTGAACCCAGAACATGAAGTCTTATGATGAAATGCCGATAAATATTTTGCCTGGAATGCTAACGATTCCGCCAAGCAACCGCCTTAATAATAATAATAATAATAATAATAATAATAATAATAATAATAAT
>NC_043003.1:98815615-98840615 GCF_006345805.1 Octopus sinensis
ATATATATATATATATATATACATATACGAGCAAAACGCCCCGCCGTCCAATGGACGGTGCTGAGTTGTCAAACATTTAAACCAAATTTTCTCAAAACAACTTGTCCGACCGTCCCCATAGGCCTCCCCTTTGAGAAACACTGATTTAACCTAAATTTGAGACACCAGCAAAAGACGGATTTCGACTGATATACTTGCGCGTACAAATGCATGTTCCCACGGCTTTATCGATCACATTCTCACCTGGAATCGATTTTTGTAATTTTTTCAAAACTTGTACACGCCCTGATTCGGTCGGTCTTTACATATCAAATTTGAGCGCAATCGGATGGAGGATGCCCGAGATCCTAGAACACACACACACACACACACACACACAGAGATAGAACGGATTTTATATAATATATACGTGTGTGTCTGCGTGTGTGTGTGTGTGCGTGTGTGTGTGTGTCTTTGTATAATATTTATATTTGCTGCCTGTGCATGTTTTGTAGTCTTATCGAGTATGTATAAATGTATATCAATATAGGGGTTCTGTTGACATATTCAACAGCGGGTCAACGTACTTTAACGTCTCAAAGTATACAAAACGCATTGAACAATGTAGCCCTACACATGTTACCAATATGGCTGAATGTAATGATACAGGTTACCAAACGCCCTTGCCTTGGGCAATTAAATCACTGCTCTGCTGTATTTGCCCTAGTCAGAGCAAAAAAAAACTGAAGGAGAAAACCTAAATTCTAACCCTGGTACGTGGCAACATTAAGGGATTAAGGGCGTATGTTTACTTAGAGTTTTTGCAGTATCTTTCATTCTGTCATTTTAGGTCTACAAATCAGACCTTTTCTTGTGAGCTAGAAACAGTTATTCCTCTCCTATTTGCGATCGCTACTAATGCTAATATAAACACAGAAGCAGAAATTTCGAAGAGGTGATTTCATCGACCCCAGTACTTGACTACTTTAATTATCTTGCAGTGTTGAAAGGCAAAATTCATCATGGCGGTGTTTCAGCTTAAAACGTAAAGCGCCAGATGAACTATACTTTCTATTAATGACACAAGGCCTGAAATTTGGCGGGAGGAGACTAGTCGATTACATCGACCCCAGTGTTTCAATCACTTGTACTTAATTTATCGACCCCGAAAAGATGAAAGGCAAAGTCGACCTCACCGGAATTTGAACTCAGAACGTAAAAGCGGACGAAATGCCGCTAAGCATTTTGCACGCGATTATGCCAATTCGCTGCCTTTAGTCCAATGAAATATCGAAAGGTATTTTTGCATGATTCTCTAATGATTCTGCTAATCTAGGTACCTAATCCAACGGTAAAATATTTAAGTAGATCTTTTCATGTAGGTGAGAAACAAGCACAGGTCCTCCTGGTCGTTAGTAATCTGGTTTTAAACTAGTGACCCAAGGTCAAACACTTAGATAGATGTGGATTAAAAGTGTTCATCATTCCCAGAAATTCCCTTCACTCTTTTTAATCGACCACGGAGGATTAAAGAACCGAATGAAATATTGGTTTCAAATTTTGGCACAAGGCCTCCAATTTCGGAGGAAGGAACAGTCGATTACATCGACCCGAGTACTCAACAGGTATTATTTTAACGACCTCGAGAAGATGAAAGGTAAAGTCAACTTTGAAAGAATTTGAACTCGGAGCGCCAAGACGAACGAAATGGCGCTAAGTATTTTGCCCGGCTTGCCAAAGATTCTGCCTGCTCACCACCTTAGCCGGATGAAATATTGCGAGATATTTTGTCTGACGCTCTAACGATTCTGTCAACTCATCGCTTTATAATAATGCCGAAATAAAAAAAAAAGAATTCTCTTGCCAGCAGCTATTACACGTTATCATGTAAACCTCCATACCGACCCGTTCGACGTCTGAGGTCATCATGAACGGAACCCATCAACGAAACGCATCAAAGAAATACCTGGAGAATAGTGATGACATAACACTATATGAGTAAGGATGCCGTCACGATCACTTGTGGTCGCCATTCTTAGCAACAGCAGCCACATTATTAACTGGAAACGCAATCCTGGTCTGTGCCTAAACGACGGCAACAAGAGCAAAAACATCAAGAAAAACAACTTTAGCTGTGAATTTAGCAAGATATTAAATGTTGGGGAAGTGTAAAATTCATGAAAACAAAACCGGGAAGGCGGTGTTTTCCTTCAAGCTGTGAAGGAAACCAAATGCCTTCCCCCCACCCTCGTTGGATGGATTACATCAGTAGTGCCAGCTTTTTTAACTAACACATGCTGTGCTTTGTATAAACATAGACCTAAATACAAGTAAACACAGTATAGATGTGTGTGTAAATACATACATATTATTATACATATAGACATACATGTATAGGCAGTGCATCTACATTTACACTTATATCGCATGCATTTGTAGCATTTATGAATGCATTACATCAATGTATACACAATGTATATGTATGTATTTACTTGTGTATATATATATATATATAATATATATTATATATATATATTTACATGTGTGTCTATGTGTGTGCGTGTATATACATTTATATATATATATATTATATATTATATATATATATATAATATTATACATATATATTCATATGTTCGTGCGTGTGTGTATGTATATGTGTGTGTGTGTATATATGTGTGTGTGTGTGTATGTGTGTGATTCGTGTGCAAAATTTTGTTTAATTGGAAGTATCTATTAAAGTGTAATTATATGCATGAATACAAACATTTATGCATTAAGTACGTATCGGTTTGGTGTGGAGGAAGGGGCATATGGCGGATCTCCAAAACCAGTGACTTTTTTGGTGGTCTGCCTTTTACAGGGCTTCAACAGTTGCAACTTTACGTGTACAGGATGGGCATGTTCTAAGAGGGTGAATTCTAGAGCGAAAAATGTTCTGGAGAACAACAATTGGACAAATATCTTAGATTAGGTTCTTAGTCGGTGAACACTATATGGGTGGCGAGCGGAAGAATAACTAATTAAATGAGAGAAAATGGAGATAGTAGAAGGACCAGCAAGCTTTGAATGGGGGAGGCCGCTCTGATTGCTGTAAAGGAGACAATAGGCGGTGATTAAGGCGGTGAGCTGGCAGAAACGTTAGCACGCCGGGCGCAATGCTTAGCAGCATTTCGTCTGCCGCTACGTTCTGAGTTCAAATTCCGCGGAGGTCGACTTTGCCTTTCATCCTTTCGGGGTCGATTAAATAAGTACCACTTACGCACTGGGGTCGATGTAATCGATTTAGTCCCTTTGTCTGTCCTTGTTTGTCCTCTCTATGTGTAGCTCCTTGTGGGCAATAAAGAATTGAATAAGCGGTGATAGTACATAACAGAACGAAACATTTGAATGCGTTGAGAATTGATTTCATTCAAATCGCTTAGATGACCCTTTTGAGTGATAGATTGTATGTCATTCATATCTATAGTAGTAGCACTGCCATATAATATGGGAGCAATATTCCTTTGCAGGACTTACGAAAGTATCATATAGGAAACTGCGTTATTTCCTAGCCTGAAAGACGTAAGCTAGTCCCCGTGGTGCAGTTATTGCTAGGTCATGAATGTTACATCGCTAGCCGAGATCCTCATTTATTTGTGAGTCCTAACAGTTGAAATTCCATTAAGGGAGTAAGCTGCACGTTGCCTAAAGATGATATCGTACAAGATTATTTCCCTGGTTTCTTTAATGTCTTTATTTCTTATTTGTTTCAGTTATTCGACTGCAGCCATGCTGGAAAACCCACCTGCAAGCGTTTTGGTCGAACGGATCGATCCCAGCACGTTTTTTTTAAAAGCTTAGTATTCATTCTATCGAACTGTTTTGTTGAACTGCTAATTTACGGGAACGTAAACACGCCAACACCGGTGTCAAGCGGCGGTGGGATACAAACACAGACACGAAGAAACACACACACACACATACTCATATATATTCGACGGGTTTCTTTCAGTTTCTGTCTACCAAATCCACTCACTCAGTTCTGGTCGGCCCGGGACTATAGTAAGAGACACTTACCGAAGGTGCTACGCAGTAGGACCGAATCCGAAATCTTGGGAAAAGCTTCATACCACACAGCGACGCCTGACCCTATATGTATTGATTTTAATTCTTTGCTAGCAAAGGAGACAAAGTTAGTATGATTCTATTTGGTATTGTCTTTTAAGGTATCTATTCAAATAGTTTGTACTGGTTTGATGTATATGTGCTGTCTCTGGAAGTATATGTGACCGCGTGTGCACCGTTAGCGATTTTTTCTCTCTGTCTTCCCTTCTCTGGATCTTTCCTTCTCCTATGTTTCCGACGAAGAGCTCCGCTCGAAACGTTACACCCGCCTTCTTTCCTGAGCGTCCAATAATACTAAATTTGTTCCACGTCCTCGCGTTGTTGTGTTTTTTTTTTGTGCTTTCTTGTTTGGATTAACTTTAACTAACTATATATATATATATATATAATATATATATATATATATATATATTGTATGTGAAAGTATATGTATGCTATGTGGAAGTATATGCGTATTGTGTATGGAAATTTAGTGAAAAGCAAAGGGAGCTATCATGGGAGGTGTGGGTGTTGTTGCAGTTAATGGTAATTAAGTCTTTCATATTCTATTCGTAAATGAAGTAAAATGCCGAAGGACAAAACATAACACACGACTCTAGTTCACACGGAGTTTTATTAGAATACACAGCTAATGTTCGAAATCTTCGCTCCAGAGAGATATTTGCATTTTAAAACCAGTTGAATGCTTTATTCAAATTCGTTGAGGGCGACAGCTGAACGATAATTGACACAAGAAAGCAGACGGGGGAGGGATCTAGGGTGCTGAGAAACGTGTGTGTTAATCAATGTTTTATCATTTGTTAAATGCCGAAAGCGTAAGAAATATGTTGATAGTTGGCATGGTTCAGTTGTCATCTCTTTTTGGGATATGAGACACAGAGGAACGTGTTTTGAGACATATTACGTGAGTGTAATGGAAGGGACCCTGTCAACATTGGTTGTCATGCTGGTTTGGAATGTATGTGTATCTTAGCGTGTATGTGCATCTGGCTGTGATCCAGGTTAAATGATGTGGAGACGTCTTGGAAGGTTTTAACTTATTGTGCGCCGTGTGCGATTAGCTACAAAGCGTGTAGTAAATATAGTGGGGATTTTTTTTCTGGCAGTACTACTCAGGAAAGAGTCATATTGATTGAGAGATGCAGAGAAGGTGAGTTTCGAAAATTTGGTAGAGGTCCTTTCAGGAAGAAACCAATAAATTCGGCTTCAGTTTCTGTTGCATTGGTTGATAAAAACCGTTCGATTCTTGTGGCGGGGCCGGTCACATTTTCCAAGCGTTTTAAATAGCATTCTGTTCTTTGATATCCATACTACTCCTTATATTCTCCTCATCACTAATCTCTCTTATGGAAGCACTCCGTCGGTTACGACGACGAGGGTTCCAGTTGATCCGATCAACGGAAGGGCCTGCTCGTGAAATTAACGTGTAAGTGGCTGAGCACTCCACAGACACGTAGTTCTTGGGGATATTCAGCGTGACACAGAGAGTGACAAAGCCGGCCCTTTGAAATACAGGTACGACAGAAACAGGAAGTAAGAGTGAGAGAAAGTTGTGGTGAAAGAGTACAGCAGGGATCACCACCATCCCTGCCGGAGCCTCGTGGAGCTTTAGGTGTTTTCACTCAATAAACACTCACAACGCCCGGTCTGGGAATCGAAACCGCGATCCTACGACCGCGAGTCCGCTGCTCTAACCACTGGGCCATTGCGCCTCCACAATCTCTCTTATAGATTAGTGGCGAAGAGAATATAATCTAATTATGAAGAGGCATCACTTTTTGGATAAAAGTTGAATAAATAATGTAGCATGGATAGCATAGAAGAGCTCTGGATAAAGAGTTAGACATATGTGTTTCAGAAAGGAGGAAGGTTATGGATGGATTTCGATGGTCCTGGTATTTTTCGTTTGAGGTATTTAGAAGAGCACAGTGCGTTCTGTCACTGTTCGTTTCTTTCAAACACTGTGAAATTCACTAAAAGAAGCATGAGCCAACTAGTAATATTGAATGGGGTGATGCAATGAGATTATATCACTCCATTTGCACACAAAAGAATAGGAAATATGTGATCGGTCGACTGCATTTCAGGGGACATAAATGCATTCATAAAATAAGATATTACAAACTTAATTAACTGGCAATCCATCGCTCTTCATACCTAATCGCGCCCACGCAGGAATATATATATATATATATATAGGAGATAAATAAAAAATATATGCATACATACAAACATATATGTACGTACCTACATCTACATGTATATATATATGCATATAAATAATTATACGGGAGTACAGGACATCACAATAAGACGTAGAAACGGAAAAAGCCAAAAAACAAAAACAAGAAAACGGAAAACGAAAAACAAAACAGGACGAGCTACACAAGGACAAAACCCCCGTCATCAGCTGTCGCTAGAGGAGTCAGGCATGTTCGAAGGCATAACAGAACACTAATCCAATAGGCTTCCTGCGAGAGAATTAAAATAAAATTTCAAGCAGCGGGGCACAATGAGTACGAACACAAACAAGACGTAACAATAAGACTGCAAAATTAAAATACATGTACAAAAACAAACACAAGGACGAACGAAAAAGCCTTTTTTCTGGCATAGACAAACAATAAAACTGCAAAAATAAAAATACATGTACAAAAAGTACAATTAGTTACAAAACGGGAAAATAACAAGAATACTATACAGGAAATCAACCACACAAGGGGACGAACGAAGAAGCCTTTTGCTGGCAAGGACGAAAGTGTAGTAGCAGCGCGTGGATATATATATTTCTTTACTACCCACAAGGGGCTAAACACAGAGGGGACAGACAAGGATAGAAATATATATATAACTGTGTGTGTACATTTGCTTATGTGTGTGTATGTGCGTGCGTGTATGCTTGTGTGTGTGTTTGTGTGTGTGTGTGTGTGTGAGAGAGAGAGAGAGAGAGGGAGAGAGAGATAGAGAGAGAGAAAGAGAGAGAATTTCGGTAAACAAATCTTGCTGGAGTCGGTAGTGCAACATCGTGAAATACGGTGTAGTTTGGTTTTCTTTTAGACTTGGGCAAGTTAGACTACACTCTATTCCTTCTTCGTAAGACAAAAGTAGCAAACAGTAAAAAGTTGCATAAATGAGATACCAGAAAATGCCTGCTATTTTATTTATAAGCTACCAGTTGATAAAATGTAGATCTGATCCCTACGGAATTTGAATTCTAAGCCCAGAGAACAGGAAAAGTTACCGCAAAGCAGTCTCACGTACGATCTAACAATTATCACAATTAACAGCATTATGTAACGGTATTAGTTTCGGCATAAATAGGGCTTATATTTTACCAAAAGGGGGTACACTGCACCCCTCACTACCTACGACAATTAAGCAAATCTTGATAAGGGTTAAAGAAAGCCGAAACTAGTCGATTCGATCTTACAGTCTGTTGTAGCTATTTAGGATACATTTACATTGCGTTGTGGCCATATGTTTTTTAAACATATGGTTCAGAAACTCGTAATAATATACATTTACATCTGCATTAATACAGACGACTAAGTTAACTTTAATGACTATATCTCAGCAATAATATATACATGTATATATACATAAATGTGACTGTAGGTGCATAAGCCTGTGTCAATGTATGCGTGTTTATACATACATACGTATGTACGTAGATACATGCATACATACATAAATACATACATATATACACACGTATACACACACACAAATATAGAAATATATATGCATGCAAGGATATATACGTGTATATATGTACAAGTATATAATCCACGCACACACTCACACGTGCGTTGGGTATTACCCCTCCCCCAGATATCTTATTTCTATGTAACTGAACTTTTTCTTTGAGTATCTCTCCATTTTATCTAATTACTCTTTCTAAGCTCAATATTTTGCCATTTTATTCAGCTTTTTCACAATCTAGTTTTACACGTTGGTACATATTCTCTTCCACTGCGAAATATTTTTTCACTTATACGCCATAGTCACTGACTTAGAGCATTTCATTAATAAATAGTAACTTTCACTTTCGAGTAACCATCCAATCAATTTTGCTGTAAACCGTTCGCATATGATTTCAGCATATTTCCAGTTGATAACACATAATATCAGATGTTCATGGTGTATATAAACAATCTCACACGTCAAAATTTTGGTTATAAAGCCTTCATTTCAGAAATAACACGTTGCCCAGAGCTTGCGTATTGATGGCAAGTATTTAGATATTGACTGCCGCTCCGATTTAATTAATTATCCTAAATATAATATGTTAATAATATTAAGCACTCCCCGCGTTCGGCTTAATCATTTTGTGTAATAGAATAATTTATATAACCACTGCCACGTATATATTTACTGACATAGTATATGTTCTATCAATGTGTATGCGTTTCATGCGAGCACGATATATATATATATATAATACATATAAATATATATATACACACATATATATATATAATATATATATATATAATATATATATATATATCTATATATATATATATAATATATATATATATATATTATATATATATATATATATATAATACATACATATATATATATATATATATATAATAATAGTTAAAAGATCCATCTATTAAAAATGTTCTACGCAGTGAATGTCTAGACATTTGTGTAAATGCAAAACGAAAAATATTCTCCTTTTTTCAAAATTAAGAAATGAGAATGCATGATTATAAAATGTAAATAAGCAAAAAAAAATACTTCACAGGTATCTTAAATCCGAGACTAATCCCGAAATATTGGGAAATGCCACGAAAACAAGTAATTCTATATAGATTACCTTACAACACGTGTGTTTGAATAGTTGAAAGCAATGAAAAACGCTTACACAGACCTTTCCTTTCAAAAAGACCTGTTTATCCATTTTATATTAAGATATTTTAATATAATTAACTTAATTTCAAATAATTTCAAGAAAGAAAATATTTCTTGAAATATTACACTATTATTGTCCAAAAGAGGGGGAGAAGTGTCAAACCTAAATTTTTATGTGTATATATTTCTCTGTGTGTGTATATATATATCATATATATATATATAATATATATATATATTATATATATATATATATATATATATATGATATATATATACACACACAGAGAAATATATACACATAAAAATTTAGGTTTGACACTTCTCCCCCTCTTTTGGACAATAATAGTGTAATATTTCAAGAAATATTTTCTTTCTTGAAATTATTTGAAATTAAGTAATTATATTAAAATATCTTAATATAAAATGGATAAACAGGTCTTTTTGAAAGGAAAGGTCTGTGTAAGCGTTTTTCATTGCTTTCAACTATTCAAACACACGTGTTGTAAGGTAATCTATATAGAATTACTTGTTTTCGTGGCATTTCCCAATATTTCGGGATTAGTCTCGGATTTAAGATACCTGTGAAGTATTTTTTTTTGCTTATTTACATTTTATAATCATGCATTCTCATTTCTTAAGTTTGAAAAAAGGAGAATATTTTTCGTTTTGCATTTACACAAATGTCTAGACATTCACTGCGTAGAACATTTTTAATAGATGGATCTTTTAACTATTGTTTTGCCTCCTAACATATTCAATTGATTTTGAGGTTGCTTACCCGACATATATCCCCTTGCAGTAAAAGAGATATTTTGTACAACTCTTACTGGTATTAGCCTTCAAGTTGCAGAAATATCTATGTATTCTTTGTACCAATTGCTGTTTTAATTCTAATATATATGACCATGTATTGTATATGCAAATTTTACAAAATTTCCCATATATGCTCTATCATTCACGTAAAACCGTTAATATACGAGCACTTTCGTATTAGTGTTTATATATATATATATATATATATATATATATATATATATATATATATATATATATTATATATATATATATATATGGAAAAAGGTCAAGGTAGAAAATGCTAAATTAATTTTATAAAAAAAACGTTTAAGGATAGGTTTCGGTCATTGAGACTTTTTCAACTCTAAATATGGAAAACAATTAGATTTGGGAAAAATTAAATGAAAAGTTTTGAAAGAATATTTGCATAGTATTCAAATACAAGAAGCATCTTCCTTGTTTCTGCCTGTCTCTGTCTCTCTTGTGGGTTCGTGGACGTTGTGAAGAGAAGACGAAGCAGAAGCAGAAGAAGAAGAAGAAGAAGAAGAAGAAGAAGAAGAAGAAGAAGTCTCATTTCTAGTGTAAGCACAATACCTGAAATTTGAGGGAAGGGATTAAGTCGATTACATCGACCCCACCTGCTTTTCCAGATGAGCCATCATTCCAATAACAATCATTTACATAGTAATTTCCCTTTGTTTAACGGTCATTTTCATAGTATTTTTGTTTGTCTTAATAACTGACGAGATGCCGGAGCAGATTTCCGCCCCGACATCAGAAACTCGGTGTTTGATTGTGGCAATCGAATAACTGTCACATATTATATTACACACACACACACACACACACACACACACACACACATATATATATATATATACGCTTGTGTGTGTGTTACAGATATAAATTAAATATACTCATCAATAAAATATAAAAAGTAGATGAAAAAGTTACTGAAGTCAAGGTAACTTCGTCGAATTTCACTAACACATCGTATTTCAGGAAAATGTGGATATTCTGAATAATATACGTCATCCACCTGGATAAACACTACATCGTAATATAAGTATATTTTGTTAATTCTATGGCTATATATATATATATATATATATGTTGAATTTCTGCTGCTTTTAAATAAAGCATATTACTCTACCCCTGGTATTTGAGTACTCTTTTTTCCACCTTGTTTCACATTTATGTGTTTACTCCTGTATATATACATACATATATATATATATATATATTATATATATATATACATTTTATATTTATATATATATATATATATATATATATATATATATTATATATACGAGGGGGTACCCAAAACAAACTGGAATTTTGCAATATTATTTTGTTCACTTAGCTTTAGATGTTTACACTTTTATTGTCTTCAAAGTATTCTGTATTTGAAGCAATACATCGGTCCATTCGCGTTTTCCACTATTTGAAGCAGTGCTGGAACTCTTGCGAAGTGATGTCTTTTAATACCTCCGTCGTTCTTTTCTTCACCGCTTCCACATCTGCAAATTCTATAGTACCAGCTTCCGTCATCAGTGATGACCTTCGAAAAAAGATCCGGATCAATTTCCAGCTGTTTTTATTTCAGTTCACGACACGCACTCAGTCGTCATTGCTTTTGATAATCTGCGAGCAAGCTAAGCATAAATTTTCCTGCAACTCTTTTATTCGCAATTCCTCGCTCAAAATTCGTTGGCAGGAGCTCCAGGATACAATGAGTTCATCCATTTTTCGTTGACGGTCCTCCATGATCAGTTCATGAATTTTTATGTAGTTTCATTTGTTTGGGAGGTCGACGGCTGCCCTGAACGAAGTTTGTCTTCAAACGAAAAGTGACCATTCCTAAAACGTGAAAACCACTCGTAAACTTGTGTTTTGCTCATGGCAGAATCCTTGTAAGCTGTTTGAAACGTGACAACTGTTTCGCCCGCCTTTTTCCCCAGTAGAAAACAACTTCACAGAGGCAAGTTGTTCCTTCGTTCCAGCCATCGCAAAAATCGACGGAGACGGGAGAAGCACTGCAAAACAAAGACACTCCGCGTGACAGTCGAACCACAGTAAACGACGCTGGTCAGAAGATTGGGGCCTGAGGATCGCATGAAGTGGAATTCTAGCGACAGAAGTCTGAACTAGAACGAGCTTGTCCCACAGGGGACGTTTCCGGATACTTTTGGGTACCTCCTCGTATGTGTGCGTGTGTGTGCGTTTGTGCATATGTGTGTGCATACATGTGTGTGTGCAAATATGTTTCTAGAAATATTTATACGTATATGTGCGCATATGTATTTGTATATATATAATATATATATATATATATATATATATATGTGTGTGTGTGTGTATATATATATACGTAATTAAGTATGTTTACATATGTACATATATATATATGTATATATATATATATATATATATATATATTATATATATTATATATATATATATATATACATATACAAACATACATGTATGTATATTATGTATACTATGTGCGTATGCATCTGCGTGCGCCAATACGTGAACATATGTATTCACATATGATAATTCATCATTTCACCACTGCTGTGATTCTAATATGTGCATGTTTAGCTTTCTAGAATTGTACCGAAATTTTTGTACCTAATATATACTGTAATGTGTGTATATGTGAGTGTATGTATATAAAATAAATGTGTGTGAGTGTGTGTGTGTGTACATATAAATAGATATACGTCATTGTTGTTTGTTCCTTCTCGAGCCAAGCCTGGCCCATAAGGGCCGGTTTCCCGGTTTCTTGGCGTATAGGTTCCCCACCTGGACGGGACGCCGGTCCGTCGCAGGTGAGCTGCAAGATGCAGGAGGAAAGAGTGAGAGAAAGTTGTGGCGAAAGAGTCAACAGAAGTTCGCCATTACCTTCTGCTGGAACCGCGTGGAGCTTAGGTGTTTCGCTCATAAACACACACATCTCCCGGTCTGAGAGTCGAACCCGCGATCCCTTGACCGCGAGTCCGCTGCTCTAACCACTAGGCCATGTGCCTCCACTCGATATACATCATAAAGACTTCAAATTTTGGGACAATGCCAGCACTTTCAGGTAGGGAGCTAAGTCGATTACATCGAACTCAGTGTTCAACTGGTAGTTATTTCATCGACTCCGAATGGATGAAAGGCACAGTCGACCTCCGCTGACTTTGAATTCAGAACGTAAAGATGGACGAAATGCCGCTAAGCATTTACCGATTCCCCAGCTCACCGCCATATTGATATACATCACATTAACACACATACGTACAACGAAGCAAAACCAATAATAGATGTGTTTGCGTGTTTATTTATATATATTTCTGTGCGTGCCTGTGCAAGAATCTCTATGTATGTGTGCGCCATAAGAGACAGATAGGTGTTTACATAGTCGTCTATATCCCTTGTTGCATACGCCCATGTGTACCAAACACTATATCATGTGAAACCGCATCAGATATACACATGTACATGAGAGGGCGTAACTACTGATCACATCTGCAAAAAAAAAAAGAGAACATATTTCAGTTGGAAAAAAAAAAGTTTTCTTATACTTTAAATATCATCCTAAACACCAGTTTCTGTACGAAGTATATAAGGTGACATAAAATATAATATAAGAAAATCAGAAAGAAAATGTCCAGAGGGTACGCTGGGTGTGGAATCAATCTGAGTAGACACAAAATCACTATTCGTCCGGTACCTGATTGTATAGCATCATGAATTGAGTTTCACATGAATCAGTATTCATTGCACGCACGCAAGCACGCTCGCGAACACAGCCACACACACACACACGCGCGCACGCACATACACATGTTGCCGTTCCTATTAGTCCGATTGCATTACACTGATGTATGTAACACGGTCTTTAAAATATCATATACTTTAGGGTGGTAAGAATGGTTTTATTGACACATTGGAAATCATATAAAATAATTTGTATATATATATATATATATATATGTATGTGTGTGTGTGTGTATACCGGAGTAAGCACATAAATGTGAAACAAGGTGGAAAAAAGAGTAATATGGTTTATTTAAAACTGTCCGACGAATGGGAACTTGAAACTCTGAGTAACAGCTTTTGTTATATTTCTGCTGCTTTAACATAAAGTATATATGTATATATATATATATGTATATATATATATATATATATATATATATATATATATATATATATATATATATATATATATATATACATACACACACAGATATATATATATGTGTGTGTATGTATATATGTTTGTATATATATATGTATATATATGCACACGCACATATATATACATACACACACGCACACATTCACACACACACATATGTATATATAATGAGGTAGAGAGATATGCCGTGGCTATATAACGACATATACAGACTCATACGGGCGCTCACACACATATCCATGCATGCATACCTACAGTCTTAAACACTTACACGCCTATATCTTTTGTCATTAATCCTCAACTAGTTCTTTTCGTTAGACTGTAGCTATGATGAGAAAGTACCTTTAAGGATTGTTCGTTGCTGCAGAAATGATTTTCTCAATCATTATTCTCTCATTTACAATCCAGTAGTCCTGCCCCATGATAAAAACTGGTGGGAACACAAACCACCTCCAAACCCACCAGTTTTTATCATGGGGCAAGTCCAGGCTTTTACAAATTACCCAGTGAATATATTGTACAGTTCAATCATGCCTGTTGAGATACTCTGTAGGCGCAAGAGGACTACACTTGGAGACAACATGATCAATGGTTTCATTTTGTTGTTATACACGACATGTTGGGGAAGCTACCGTTCTTTAATATGTTGGCTTGGTAGTTCCTTGTCGGTAGGCATTGATCTTGGGCAGGTATGATAAAGTCAGAAGCCATTAGCCATTGATGGGTAATGGCTTTATCAACATCGGCATTATTCGCTCACTTTGAGTATTTGCCATTGAGAGGTTTTTCTTGCCATTTATCAGTCAGAATATCTAAGGCAGCAGTTTTAGCAAGGGTTTTCATGCGCTTAGCTTTTTCTGCGCTTGTTTCTCGTATGTCCAATTCTGGAATTTGTTGTATTTGGATTTCACTTAGATATTCCTTTGCCTGTTTTGTTACTGAGTATGATGCTTTCTTGTTTCCAAGTTTTGAGACAAGTTTTAAAATCCAGTCCTCAGAGTTTTTTCAGGTAGGTGTCTAGGCCAATTTTCATATTGAAAGACTTCAAACAAAGAACATGCCTCCTCATTGATATGACTGTCCCAATCGATATAAACGTATCTGTCAAGACCTACAAAAAAACTGAGCAAGTATGAAGGTCTTGAAATAGAAATTAGCAAAATGTTGAACCTGAAGACTAAAACAATACCTGTTGTCATAGGTGCCCTGGGAACGATTGCTACTTAGCTCAGATATCAGGTAACACCAAAATGGCAGAAATTCAAAAGATGGTGCTCATAGGAACTGCCATATCCTACGCAAAATACTTTCTATGTAATCTCACGTTTTAAAACAAACACATAATTTTCTTATGGTTTCTTAAACATTCTCTAGAACAACACTATGTACAGAACCAAATATATGGCATCCTAGGCATAACACCAACATGAACTTCCAACTTGTTTTCTCTTGAGGTCTCTGGGTGATACTTGGAGTCAACTTGTACAAATGTAAAGCAAAAGTCAAACAATAAATGATAATAATAATGATAATAATAATAATGATGATGATGATAATAATAATAATAATAATAATAATAATAATAATAACAACAACAACAACAACAACAACAACAACAATATCGAAAAATACCTTAGGAAGGAGAACCCAAGTTCAAAATTTCCCCAGGACACCTGAAGAAGGCTGGAGGGTATATTAGCCGAAACGTTGTGTTAACAACAAACAAGATGAGGACAAATACCCGTCAATTTTAAATAGTGTAAATGATGTAGATATATACTCTTTATTTGTGAATTAAGATTACAATTGTTTTCATGTTAAGAAAAATAGGAAAATATCTAAATATCTTAATTTTTCAAGACGATTACATGGAGGAATACTGTTCGTCTCCATTTTGGATAAACATAAAGTCTTTGTGATGATCCAAAATGGATTAGAAATTATGTGCGGAGACACATTGGGCTGTCACTGAAGTCATGAAATTGTGAATGCATGCGTTTTTCAGTTCTGAGTCGTCAGCCAGAAATACTGAATTAGCAATTCACAATCCTAACAGAACGATAGTTCTGATATATGAGAACAGCAAACAGTAAATGCGTAAAATTTGGTCAAGCTGGAATTAATTAAACAGAGTTGCATGAAACAACGTGGCATAAATAATATGCATGTAAAATCTCATTCGTATATGTTTTCATTCTTCTACTTTTATCATTCAGAAATTCCACTTCGTAATATCATTGTTTCTGTTTCGGTTTTTCAATTATCCTTACATTTATTTTCACTTCCTCTGCACTATAGGGCAGTAGACAAAATGCTACAGTCAGATTTAGATTATATTTTTTATAGATAGTGTATTCAAATTCCGACGACATAACATCATAGATATTAATTGTTTGTAACATTAGAAAAGTACTTTGTTTCAATTAATGTTGAAAATAATGAAGAATTAAATTAAATAATTAAGTGTAATAAGTTTGTCATTATTAGACTGGTGTTTGAAAATCCAGTCTTATAACGGAAGATATTAATTTTAAGAGCAGGATTTAATTGCGATCAAATCAAAGTAAGAGGTTTGCATCATAGAATCAACGGCTCTTTCAATCGGGTTGATATCAAAATGGATTAGTTCATAGTTCAAATCACTGCGAAATCTAAACGGCCTTCTATCCTTCCGCGTTGAGTGCGTGCGCCAAAATAAGGTATCCGTCACATAGTGAATGATAATGTACTTTCACTCGCTTTGTATCAAGATTTAGTAATAAAATGCAAAAATTCCATTGGAATCAAATGAGCTATATTTAGAATATTTATTAATAATAAATTAAATCACAGGTTAGATTACAGGTGTCTTTTACATATGATTGAAATGTAGGGCGGAGATCTAGAAATTTATATATCCAAGGTGGTGTTTTGGGTGTGGCCTGAAACTCAAACTACTCATGGATATGTGTGTGCCAGTATATGTATATATATATATATATATATATATATATATATATATATATATATATATATATATATATACAGATATATATATATACACACACATATGTATAACGTCTGTGTGTGTGTGTGTGTGCGTATGTGCGTGCGTGTGCGTTTATGTGTGTATGTACCCAGAAACGAATCGTATCATGTCACTAGACTAAATCCCGAAAGAGTTTAGCGTTACGGTTTGGATCATGCATATAAATGACGGATTATTTATATATGTGAACATGCATACATATATATATATATACACATGCACATACATATGTATAAGTGCGTTTGTATGTATGTATGTATGTATGTATGTATGTATGTATGTATGTATGTATGTATGTATGAATGTATGTATGTATGTATGTATGTATGTATGTATGTATGTATGAATGTATGTGTGTAACATTTCTTTCTGAGTCAGGTAAGTAGAGAGTATGAAGAAATCCGAAAGTAAATGTAAATAGAGCGTGGGTATTTTGGGGACCAAGGGAATCGTATTTATTATAATAGCGCTATTTTTAAAATATTTCTCCAAGATTGCGTTACAAAATACGCGAACAAGAATAAGAACAAGAATCACAACAACAACGTTAAAAACGATAACGGTATGATTTCTAAAATAGACACAACCAAAACAAATTACAAGAGAGGAATTTTAGTTGTTTAATTTGATATATCTGGACTTACTGCTAATTATATTTTTCGACCCCGGATAGTTGATTTTAAAATGACTATTTTTTCAAAGCTCTATTTAATAATAATAATAATAATAATAATAATAATAATAATAATAATAATAATAATGATGATGATGATGATGATGATGATAGTTTCAAATGTTGGCATGAGGCCACCAATTTCGGGGGAGGGAATGAGTCGATTTCATCGAACCCTGCACTCAGCAGGTACTTATTTTATCGACCCTGAAAAGATGAGAGGTAAAGTTGAAGTCGGCGGAATTTCAACTCAGAATGTAAAGACGGACAAAAAGCCACAAAATATTTTGCCTGGCGTGCTTATGATTCTGCCAGCTAGTTGCCTCAACAACAACAATAATAACTCAAACTACCAAATGCCGAAAAAAATATTATAATGATGATAAAACAGAGCTGAATGCAAAAAACAGGATCGAAGCGATCAATGCTTTAGCCATACCAGTCGTGACTTACAGTTTCAATATCATTAACTGGTCAATTACTGAAATATGTAATCTTGATAGAAAAATACGAAAACTGTTGACAATGCATAGAATGCACCACCCTAAGGGAGATATAGAACGACTGTATCTGCCAAGAAAAGAGGGAGGCCATGGACTTTTACAACTGGCATTAACAATGAAGATTGCCACAATTGGCCTAGAAACCTGCTTGAAAAATTCTGAGGACTGGATGTTAAAACTTGTCTCAAAACATGAAAACAAGAAAGCATCATACTCAGTAACAAAACAGGCAAAGGAATATCTAAGTGAATTCCAAATACAACAAATTCCGGAATTAGACATACGAGAAACAAGCGCAGAAAAAGCTAAGCGCATGAAAACCAGTGCTAAAACTGCTGCTTTAGATATTCTAACTGATAAATGGCAAGAAAAACCGCTCAATGGCAAATACTCGAAGAGAGCGAATTATGCCGATGTTGACAAAGCCTTTACCCATCAATGGCCAATGGCTTCTGACTTAAACTCTGAAATAGAAGGATTTATCATAGCAGCCTAAGATCAATGCCTACCTACAAGGAACTACAAGACCAACATATTAAAGAACGGTAGCTTCCCAACATCGTGTATGTCAACAACAAAATGAAAGAATTGATCATGTTGTCTTCAAGTGCAGTCTTCTTGCACCTATGGAGTATCTCAAAGGGCATGATTGAACTGCACAATATATTCACTGGGTAATTTGCAAAAACTTGGACTTGCCCCATGATAAAAACTGGTGGGAACACAACCCACCTCCTATGTGCAAAACCAAATACATAATAACATAGGCATAACACCAACATAAACTTCTAACTTGTTGTCTCTTGAGGTCTCTGGGTGAGACTTGGAGTCAACTTGTACACATGTAAAGCAAAAGTTAAACATAGAATAATAAACATAGAATATTATTTTATCGAACTCAAAAGGATGAATGGCAAACTTTACCTCAGCGACATTTCAACTCAGATCATAAATACCATTAAAATTCCGCTAAGCATTTTACCCGGCGTGTCATCTTAATAATAGCTTCTGTTATAGACAAAAGACCCGAATTCTAGATGGAGGTCGCTAGTGAATTACATCGAACCCCCTGTGCTCAACCGGCACCTATTTTGTTGGCCCCGAAACTGTGCTCAGAATATTAAAGCCACAAGAAATGTTGTGGTGTGCTAACTCGCCATCTTAATAATTATTTCTAACTTTGTCAATTTTGGGAGAAGGAAGCCGTTCGATTACATTGGCACCAGTACTTGATGATACTTTATTCTTTTATCGACCGTAAAAGAACGACAGGTGAAGCTGGTCCTGACAGGTTTTGAAATTAAAGTGTAAAGGGGCGGAAGGAATGACGCGAGATATTTTTACACGATGCGCTAACGATTCAACCAGGTCAGCAATTTAACAACAACAACAACAACAATAATAATAATATTTTGATTTTTCTTTTTCATTTTTTACTTTTTCCATTTTTCTTTCTTTTTTACCATATTTCTTTTCCTTTTATTCTTTTTCTTTTTTCTTTCACATAATTTGGGTTTGTAAATGAACAATCTGGTGCATTTATTTTAATAGCCTTTCAGTGTATTCAGAGAAGTTTTTTGTTCTAGATATCAAGAAGACACTCGGCAAGAAATGGAAACAAAATTGAAAAAAGAAGAAAAACTCATAATGATAATATTAATTGCTTGAAATTTTGAGGCCAGTAATTTTAATGGGGAAAGGATAGTCGCTTACATCGACCCCCAGTACTTGACCAGTACTTTATTTTATCGGCCCCGAAAGCAAAAAACGGTAGGGATTTACACTGAAGATATTAACGACTGAAAGAAATACCACGTAGGCTTTTTGTCTGACGCTTTAATAACTAAGTCAGCTCGCAGCCTTAATATTAATATTTCCTCCTACTGGAATGGAGGCACTCCGTCGGTTACGACGATGAGGGTTCCGGTTGATCCGAATCAACGGAACAGCCTGCTCGTGAAATTAACGTGTAAGTGGCTGAGCACTCCACAGACACGTGCACCCTTAACGTAGTTCTCGGGGATATTCAGCGTGACACAGAGAGTGACAAGGCCGGCCCCTTGAAATACAGGTACAACAGAAACAGGAAGTAAGAGTGAGAGAAAGTTGTGGTGAAAGAGTACAGCAGGGATCACCACCATCCCCTGCCGGAGCCTCGTGGAGCTTTAGGTGTTTTCGCTCAATAAACACTCACAACGCCCGGTCTGGGAATCGAAACCGCGAGTCCGCTGCCCTAACCACTGGGCCATTGCGCCTCCACTTTCTTCCTACTACAGGCATAACGACTGAAATTTTGGTGGAGAGAGGGTCTTGTCGATTTTCTCGATTCCATTGCTCGACTGGAATTTATTTCATCGACCTCCAAAGGATGAAAGGTGAAGTTGAACTCGATAGAATTAGAACTTATGTAATAATATTAATAACTCCTTCAAATTTTGGCACGAGGCCAGAAATTCTGAGGATGGTGGGCTGATGGATACTACCGACCTCAATATTTGACCGTTAGTTTATCTTACCAATCTCCGAAGAAGTAAAGGCAAAATCGATTATTTCTTTTAATTAGTAATATATTTTTCCTGTTGATATTTATAATGATAAGCATAATTTATTCCAGAAGAATCAAGGGAAGCGCCATTATCACCGGTAAATAAAAATATTACCTCACACTCTCTAAATTCTGCCAATTATCAAGTTTTAAAAAAACACGTATATATAGTTGTTTTGAATTATTTTTTCCTGTTTACATCCCCAAACCTAATGATATTAATACAATTAATTTTTGTACCTCGAACATCATAAGTGCTTTGTACATGATGATGAGGATGATGATGATGATGATAGTTATGGTGATATGGCGGAGAAACGACTTCATACTGAAGAAATAAACATAAAATAATGAAATAAAATATGATAAATATATTTTGCTTTACAGTATAGTCTTAGGAACAGAGACACAATCTATCACTTTCTCAGAACCTTTTCGGATGCCTGGAGGCCTTTGTGAAGTTTAATGGTGTGAAGGCAAAACATGATTTAGAACTATGATCAATGTGCTGTGTTTGTTATTATCAGCGTTACAAATAATATACTTCTAATAAAGGAATTTCGAGAGTATACAAACTTTTTGATCACCTCTAAGGATGTTGGAGCTTTAGTACACTCCTTCCCATGCATTAATCTTGTATTTCAACTAAATAAAAAAGCAGCGACAATGACTTGAACTTAAAAACGAAAACGACATAAGTAGATTAAAAACATATTTATCCTTTCGATGAAAGAGAATGAAGACTCAGTAAACAAAGTGATGAGATTCAGAAAACCAGCAGTCATTCGCGAAAGTTAACTAAGGTTTGTATTGAGATTTAAAGAGAAGAAAACTCTAAACAATTGGAATGGAACTTTTGCACAACCATAGTAAAAAAATTCAACATTCAATTTTAGTTTTAAGAAAACATGGGAATGAAATTACATTCAAAGCATACACTGTAAACAAAGATACAAATGTTTTACTTAGTTTTTATCTTTATTTGTTAGTATAAGTTACCATCACAGATTAATGATGATTATGCTGAGCTGAATTACAAAAAAAATATATATATATATATAAATATATATATATAAAATATATATATAGGCGCAGGAGTGGATGTGTGGTAAGTAGCTTGTTTACCAACCACATGGTTCCGGGTTCAATCCCCTTGGGCAAGTGTCTTCTACTATAGCCTCGGACCGACCAAAGCCTTGTGAGTGGATTTGGTAGACAGAAACTGAAAAGAAGCCCGTCGTATATATATATATATATATATATATATATATATATATATATATATATATATATATATATATGCGTGTGTGTGTTTGTGTGTCTGTGTTTGTCCCCCTAGCATTGCTTGAAAACCGATGCTGGTGTGTTTATGTCCCCGTTACTTAGCGGTTAGGCAAAAGAGACCGATAGAATAAGTACTGGGCTTACAAAAAGAATAAGTCCCGAGGTCGAGTTGCTCGATTAAAGGCGGTGCTCCAGCATGGCCGCAGTCAAATGACTGAAACAAGTAAAAGAGTAAAAGAGAAAGAGTATATACATATGCAATGTGTGTCATACAGCAGTATGAGAAATGTGAATGTTGGCTTGAAAAATTCATTCAAAACTTCATGAAATAACTAGATGGATAAAACCAATGCATATCAAAACTGAAAGAAGGTGATATATTGCTACTCAAAACATTCGTATTATTAACACAAGTTTCTTTAAAATGTCTGTCTGTCAATCATTTTAATACATGCGCTGGGGGAACATGTATATAGAGTGTACCTTATTCCAAGATTACTTATAGAGCAAGCCTTTCCTAAGGTATCTTTCGTATATAAAGCATAAAACACTGACTGACAAATATAGACAATGTAAAAACTACGCAAGTGAGAGTAGAAACTTGCAACCCACATAACCTCTAGCAGGAATAAAAACAAACCTGAATCATTTCTAATAATAATTATTATTTCAATTGTAGTTTTCACTTCTACAGTCAGTATTCTGTTAGATTCTAATACTCCTTGATACTTATAAGTCTCTCCTCCTTTCAATGATTTTAATGTCTGGCCATCTAGTAATTGGATGCCTTCACTGGTGACTACCTGTCCCCTTTTCATGGCTAACATTGCACAATTATCTATGCCAAATTTGATGCCTGTATCTTTACTGAAGAGTTTTAAGTATGTATTAAGGAATCTGTCTCTTTTATTATTACTAAAAAGCTTCAGATCATCCATTTAGAGCAAACGGTTAATTTTTTCCTTTAGTATTTCTGAAATGATACCCTGCCTTTGCCTTCCTTAATACTAAACTGAGGTCGGGGTGGGGGTGGGTGGGTAAAAATACGACAAATATTAAAGTCTCCTTGGAAAATTCCTCTCTTGATATTAACGTTCCCAAAGACTGTGTCACCTGAGTAGAGATCTCGTTTCCATTTCTTCATGCTAAAATGCTAATTAATTTTCTACAATTGAAAGTACATCGGAAGGGTGAAGAAGCTAATGAAATGAAAGCTCAATGGTCCGAATCTAATGAAGGCTGTAAATACTTGGGCAGTATCGCTTGTTATATACTCAGAAGCTTTTGTAAATTGGACAAAAACTGAATTAGCAAAGCTAGACAGAAGAACTAGGAACGAATTCAATATGAATGGATGACTCCACTCAAGGGCAGGAGTAGCAGGATTATACCTACCTTGAAAGGTAGGCGGAGGATGGTTAATATCAGCAGAAGACAGCGTGAAGTTAGCTAGAATAGATATAGACTCCTATGTAGGTAATAGAGGAGGAAGTTTTATAAAAGCTGCTAGAGTCACAGCAAAACAATGGGAAACCAGAAACACCTAACGAACTTAAAAACCAGGAAAAGGGACAGAAATTATCTGACTGGCAGGAGAAGGCGTTGCATGGTAGATTCCCGAAGATAGTTGCATCAAATAGTAGTAGTGATATATGGTTATGGCTGCAGAAGGGAAAGCTGAAGAGGGAGACAGAAAGCTTGTTATAAGCAACACAAGATCAAGCATTAAGGTCTAATTGGATAAAAGCCGAGGTAGACAAAAACCCAGTAGATTCCCAGTGTAGAATATGCAAATCAAAAGAGGAAAACGCTACTCATATAGTAAGTGAATATAGCATGCTGGCACAGAAAGAATATAAGAAAATACATGGCAACCTAGGGAGAGTTGGAGTTATGTAGAAAGCTAGGATTTAAGCATTCTGATAAATGGTATGAACATGAACCTAGAAAATACGAAAATACGAAATGTCGTGGTACATTAATATTCAAAGTGATAGAGTAACAGAAGCTAGAAGGCCTGGTTTAGTAGTAGTATACATAGAGAATACAAAGTGCCAAATAATTGACTTTACAGTCCCAAATGATGAAGAAATTAATATGAGAGGTTTAGAAAAAATAGCAAAGTACCAGGACCTAGCCATTGAATTACAGAGACTGTGGAAAGTGCGGATATAATGTATTCCAGTAGTTATAGATGCATTGGGAATTATACCTAAAGATCTGAACAGGTGGATAGAGGAAATAGGTATAAAACTCAGTTCAGTGCAGCTCAAGAAAATAGTGTTATTCGGAACAGCTATGATACTTAGGTGGATTCTAGGCATCGAAGGATTCTAGGCAGTAACCCAATAGGAGGGTTTTGGGTTTCTAAGTCTATGTGTTGTAGCCCGATGTTAGGTTTCTTTTGTAATCTGTTGAGTGTATATGATGATGATGATGATGATGATGATGATGATGATGATGATGATGATGATGATGATGATGATAATGATGATGATGATGATATGATGATGATGATGATAATAATAATAATAATAATAATAATAATAATAATAATAATAATAATAATAATTTGTGGACAAAATAAGTGCAGAATTTGTGGACAAAGTAAGTGCAGAATTTGTCGAGAAAATGGTGAAACCGTATGGCATAAGTGCAAAATTGACAGTATAGCAATTCGCTTTATGAATAGAAGGTCTTACAGCTGTTTCCAGGATATTTATTATCCCTTCATCGGAGACAGTGTGAGAAGATGGTTATGCAATAGTTAGTAAATTTAGATAAGATATGAAATAGAGAGTGAAGTGGAGGAATGAAAATAGATGTGAGATATGCAGGGATATTGCATTTGTAGATCCATTATTTAGGCAGAATGGTATACATATAAGATTCCAATACCTTGTGAGTAAATTCCAATAATATTTAAAATTGGTCTTTCCAAGTTTTGAGTTTGTATACAGTGCGATCGAATCGAGGGTTTTATTTAAGGTGACCTAAAAGTAGGGAATGTATTTGTATGGTCTAT
>NC_043003.1:98845615-98858153 GCF_006345805.1 Octopus sinensis
ACTTATATTACTATCTAACCCTGTGAAACTAACTGAAATTTCTGTGAACATTTGAACATTTGATCGTTTAACCATGTTTTCCAAATTTTTGCAATGTATCTTTAAACTCTCCTAAATCTTTTATTTATATATTTGTATCAATGAAAAGCAAAAGATTGTCGAAACCGGTTTGGCATTTGAATAAATTTATTACAAAATTTAAAAGCGACTGCATGTTTTGAGATTTAGGTGCATTTTCAAAATCCAAAACAGCTTCTCATATATATATTTATGTGTGTGTATATATTCATTTATATATGCATTCATTTATGTACACACGTAAATAATATACAAAAACATATATACATATATGCATGTATAAAAGACTAGAGATTATTTTGATGTAGACACAAGGTCCATATTTTATGGAAAGGTAATAGTCGATTAATCTGACTCCAGTACTTGGCTGGTACATTTTGATATTCACTCCGAATAAATAAAATGCAAAGTTGACCCCAATGTAGGGTCACAAACTACAATTCTAAAAACAAACAAACCAACAGATGATTGATAATGTCTAATGCTATCTATTTAAAAACTAATATTCTGCTATTTTGATATCTTGATTGGTTTATAAGCGATCTGTAAACACGATATGCTATTTAATGAAGATACACTCTTAAAGCATTTTTTTTTGTAAATCTAAAACGGAAAATGAAGAATTATAAAATTTCTTGAGAAAATATATATAAAATAAAACAAAACATCAAATAAATAAAACACCGTTGAGATAGGGTTTCATATTAAAATTTGATACTAAGGGTATGGAATCTAAACTTTAAACTGACACGCCTAGCGTATTTTTAATTCGAAGGGTCGATTTTACGTAAGTAACACTTGGAAATTTGGCTATAAAGGGCGGAGTGAGACAACAAAATGGATAGAGTTTAACCTGTTTATCAGATAGCAGGAGTTTAGTAAACATTCATCAATTTATGGGGCAACTTTGTAAACTCACACCCAAATAATCTCAACGGAGTATAGTACTGGTGTGCAATTTGCGTCTTGTGCGCCTCCTATACATATATGTGTGTGTGTGTGTGTGTATGTATATATATATATGTATGTATATATATAAATGTATATGTATGTATATATATATATATATATATATATATATATACATATATGCGAGTGTATTTATATTGAAATATATATATATATTATATATATATATATATTTTATATACACATATACATATATATATATATGCACGTGTGTGTGTAAATATATATATGTATATATATATATATATATATATATATATATATATAATATATATAATATACAAAGAGAGAGAGAGTGGGAGAAAGGCACACACACACACATATACTTATATACACGCGCACACACGCGCACGCACGCACACACACTTACTCACACACAGATACACACACACTTACTCACACGCACATATATATATGCCTATGTACATGTGTGCATGTGTGTGCGTATGTGTCCCTGTGTGTGCGTGTAAACAGCTCCTCTAAAATAACTCAACCATAATTTCCAAGCGATTAGATTAGGTTTCAAAATTAATGAGAGTTTTATTTCATTAAAACCACGCTATTTAACCCGTGGTGAAAAAGTATATATATAAAAAACCAAAAGCAAAAACAAAACGACACTTCGTTATAAAGCAGTCTTTTGTCTAAAATGTCACACAAAATCAAATTTTCTTTACCATAAGAACAAAAAATGCTAGGTTCAAGACTCTCAATTTAGTTATGAAATGAACTCCTCCGATAACGGATCACCTAAATATCAAGTGAATGTTGATGTCGGTATTTCCCTTCGGATGTTACGTAACCCGATTAAGCAGTTCAATTAACCCTGATTAAATCAAAGGGAGAAGTAGTTGTCTGGATCATTAGGGTGTCGTCATACAACAAGCCGGAGAATATCTAGTTTATAACTCGGTATAAAATTTTTCCCAGGAATGCCTTCTGCATGAAGAACACATTATCAAGTGGTGATGGTGGGTTGTTGGGGACTAAAATACTAATATAATCAATGCTTTAATTTGTCCAATCCTAATAACAGCATTTTAACATTTCCTGATCAGCAAATGTGTATTTTATTTAATATATTTCTCTAGGCGCATGTGTGGCTGTGTGATAAGAAGCTTTCTTCCTAACCACATGGTTCCTGGTTCAGTCCCACTGCGTGGCACACTGGGTAAGTATCTTTTATTATAACCTCGGGCTAACCAAAGCTTGTGAATGGATTTGGTAGACGGAAACTGAAAGAAACTCGTTGTGAATTTATGTGTGTGTGAGTGTGTGTGTGTGTGTGTGAGAGGATGTGTATGCGTGTGTGTGTGTGTGTCTTTGTGTTTGTCCTCCACCACACTTGACAACCAGTGCTGGTGTGTTTACGTCCCCGTTTATCTAGCGATTCGGCAAAAGATACCAATAGAATAACGAACAGGCTTTAAGAAAAGTGCTGAAGTCGATTCATTCGTCTAACAAAAAATTTCAAAACTGTGTCCCCTTTTGGCCATAGTCTAATAACTAAAACAAGTAAACGATAAAAGATATTATTACAGCCACTCAGCGTTTTGACTCCGACAAGTAAGACTACACGACGCTGAAGAGGACTAATCAGATCGAAACATGTTAAAATTAATTTCCATTCGTCTTGATGATCAATATTTCTTCTCATTACATGCATTTCTATCTCCCTTCTCACTAGATTCCATATCGAATTCAGTGTGGAATGAGAATGATAATTTTCCACCTTTGCTTTGAAGGAAAATTATCATTAATGCTAATGAATTTCTTTTTTCTTTATTACGCATGGCAGTTTTACATAATCCATTATTATCATTATTATTATTATTATTATTATTATTATTAGAATCATTAATAGAGGCAGTGAGTTGGCAGAATCATTTGCGCACCGGCTAAAATACTTAGCGGAATTTCGTCTGTCCTTACGTTCTGAGTTCAAATTCTGCCGACGTCGACTTTGCCTTTCATCTTTTCGGGGAGGGGTTCGATGAAATAAGTACCAGTTACGCGCTGGAGTCGATGTAATCGACTAGCTCCCTCCCAGGAGATACAGGTTTTGTACCTATTGTAGAAAGGATGATCAATAAAAGCAGCAACCTGGCAGAGTTGTTAGCACGCCGGGCAAAATGCTTAGCCGCATTTCATCCGTCTTTATCTTGTGAGTTCACTTCTTCCGAGCTCGACTTGACTTTTCATCCGTTCGGGGCCGTTAAAATAAGTACCAGCTGAGCAATGGAGTCGAAATAATCAACTTACCCCCCACCCACCTCGGAATTATTGGCCTTGTTCCAAGATTTGAAATTATTATTATTGAAGTCAGCTGATGGAACAGTTGTAGTGTCTGGAAAATGCTTTACAGTATTGGCTCTGGCTCTGTACATTCTGATTATAAATCCCGCCCAGGGAAAGTTTTGAATTTTCTCTTTCTGAAGCTTATAAAATAAAATACCTCTCCAGTACTAGAAGTGATGACAGCCGGTAATCCTAGACTTTTAAACCTGGTAAACTTCCACCTAAATCAAGAACCATTTGGGTGGTGGATTGGCAGAATTTTTGCAGTTAATATTTTTTCCGTATTTATTTAGGTTCTTTACGATGTGAGCCCAAATCCTGCCGAGGTCAACCTTGTCTTTCATCACTTCGGGGCCGCTAAAATAAAGTGCTACTCAAGTACTCTGTTGTACATAATCAATTGATTTCCATCAATCAAAATTACTCATTTTGTGCCTAAATTAAAATAACATTATAATTATTAAGCTTACGTAAGGCGGCGAGCTGGATGAATCATTAGCACGGCGGGCGAAATGCGTAGCCGTATTTCGTCTGCCGTTACGTTCTGAGTTCAAATTCAGCCGAGGTCGACTTTGCCTTTCATCCTTTCGGGGTCGATTAAATAAGTGCCAGTTACGCACTGGAGTCGATATAATCGATTTAATCCGTTTGTCTGTCCTTGTTTGTCCTCTCTGTGTTTAGCCCCTTGTGGGCAGTAAAGAAATAGGTATTTCATCTGCCGCTACGTTCTGAGTTCAAATTCCGCCGAGGTCGACTTTGCCTTTCTTCATTTCAGGGTCGATTAAATAAGTACCAGTTACGCACTGGGGTCGATATAATCGATTTAATCCTTTGTCTGTCCTTGTTTGTCCTCTCTGTGTTTAGCCTCTTGTGGGTAGTAAAGAAATAGAAATAGGTATTTCGTCTGCCACTACGTTCTGAGTTCAAATTCCGCTGAAGTCGACTTTGCTTTTCATCCTTTCGGTTTCGATAAATTAAGTACCAGTTACGCACTGGGGTCGATGTAATCGACTTAACCCCTTTGTCTGTCCTTGTTCGTCTCCTCTATGTTTAGCCTCTTATGGGAAATAAAGAAATAAGAATCGTTAGCACATAGGGCGAAATGTTTAGCGGCATTTCGTCTGTCTTTACGTTCTGAGTTCAAATCCCATCGAGGTCGACTTTGTCTTTCACCCTTTGGGAGTCGATAAAATAAGTACCAGTTGAGCAATGAGGGCGATGTAATCAGCTTACCTTCAACCTCGTACTTGCTGGCCTTGTGCCAAAATTTGCAACTTTTATATGGCTTATGTGAGGCGTCGAGCTGTCAGAATCGTTATCGCGCTGGATAAAATGCTTAGCGGCATTTCTTCCGTTTTTCCATTCTGAGTTCAAATTTCACTGACGTCGACTTTACCTTTCGTGCTTGATAAAATAAATACCAGTTGAGCATTGGGTTCGATGTAATTGACTACGTACCTGCCTTTCCGCAAAAATTTGAAATTTTGTGCCTACGGTAGAAAAAATTATGTGCTTTATGTTAAGCATGTGAGCTCCTTCCTAAATATATATGCTATGAATAAGTGCAAGGGGAAAGTCTGACACTCCGTCGGTTACGACTACAAGGGTTCCAGTTGATCTGATCAACGGATCAGCCTGCTCATGAAAGTAACGCGCATGAGCAAGCCACAGAAACGTGTCCCCTTAACGTAGTTCCCAATGAGATTCAGCGAGACACAGAATGTAACAAGGCTAGCCTTTTGAAATACATGTACTACTTAATTTTGCCAGCTGAATGGACTGGAGCAACGTAAAATAATATGTTTTGCTCAACGATACAACGCGTTGCCGAGAATTGAACTCGCGACGTTAAGATCGTGAGCCTTTACCCTAACCACTAAGCCACGCGCTTTCACGGGGGAAAGTCTATCGTATATTTAAAGCGTGAATGAGTGAGAGAGAGAGAGAAGGGGGTGAGAGAGAAAGGGAGAGACAGAGAGAAATTTAGTGGGTGCATCAGTGACAGGATATATATGAGACATTGTAAGACACATAAATATATGCGCAAGGAGATAATAAGTGTTCATAAAAAAACTAATAAATATAATGCGACAGTCTCGGCTGGGATGAATGCCATTGTTATTTAGCCCCAAGAAATGTGGTCTCCAGCTGACTATACGACACACATATAGCCAGCTAGAGCCGATGTCTCCTGCGGATCTTTTCCTTTTGAACGGCAGACAATTTCTAGTTAACTAAACACTTTAAAACTTCGTATATTGGTAGAATGTGTCAAAATAAAACATTTTTTTCTCTTGGCTTTCTTGAGAAAATTGTAATTTGTTTGTTTAACGTAGCTTAATTTTTCGAATTTTAACCAATCCTATGCTCTCTTTTGAGCTAAAATCATTTCCTGCGTCTAAAACTGAGACATCATCCTGTAACTAACCCTAAACCTCCCCCTAACCCTAATTTTTTTTCTTAATTGTTAAATTAATTTAATTGCTACGCGTGTAAAAAAAACTAAAGCAATGGAATTAAATTAATTTAACAATTAAGAAAAAAAATTAGGGTTAGAGTTAGGGTTAGAGGGGAGGTTTAGGGTTAGTTACAGGATGTTGTCTCAGTTTTAGACGCAGCAAATGATTTTAGTTGAATGGAGGTAATCGATTGGTTAAAATTGCCGAAATGCTCGGATTTTCAGACGAAATATCTTACAAACTATAGAATGTTCTCCATAAAACCAAGAGAAAATGATGTTTTATAAACACATTCTACCAGTATACGAAGTTTAAAAGTGTTTAGTTAACTAGAAATTGTGTTGACATCTGCCGTTCAAAAGGAAAAGATCCTTTCCTGCTGCTAAATAACAGTAACATTCGTCCCAACCAAGACTGCCACATTATGTTGGCAAATAATCTTTATTTTAGAGCACTGTTACTGAATCTCTCGTTGAGAGATTTAGAAATAATAATTTTTCTATTTAATAAACATAAATAATTAGAAATATTTAATACGTAATAATAAAATAGTATTGTAACAATAGACCCACATTTTATAAATACTACAGACGGACGCAGCATTGGTAAAATAAAGTTCGATGTGCTATTCAGCGACTGTATTTTGATTTTAATACCTTCTAATCATTCACCTTTTGTGAAGACGCATGGCTCAGTGGTTAGAGCGTCGCTAGGTTGTGAGTTCGAATCCCGGACCGGGCTGCGTGTTATGTTCTTGAGCAAGACATTTTATTTCACGTTGCTCCAGGTCAATCAGCTGTAGAAATGAGTTGCGACGTTACAGGTGCCAAGCTGTATCGGCCTTTGCCTTTCCCTTGGATAACACTGGTGGCATGGAGAAGGCAGGCCGGTATGCATGGGCAACTGCAGGTCTTCCATTAACAACCTTCCCCGGACTTGTGCCTGGGAGGGTAACTTCCTAGGTGCAATCCCGTGGTCAGTCATGACCGAAGGGCGTCTCAGCAGCTCAGTATCCACCCTTATTATTCATCTGATAAACATTTACCTCTCTGCTTATATACTGAACTACGTTCCTCTTTCATATACGTAATCCCTCTTTGGTGCACCACATCTCTTCTCTCTCTCACTCACTTTCTCTCTCTGTGTTTACCTTACTTTTTATTTTACTCTATATTGTTACTTTCTAGTATCCAGTATAAATTATCATTTGCGCCTTTGAAACGTAACGACAAATAAGAAACTTTGCAGCATACTCTCTAAAATCGAAACGTCTTGACACCAACTGTATGAGCCTTCAACAGTTAAAAACAATACTGTGTAGCTGTTACAACAATCGCGTGATTTATTTTAAGATATACTCTGGGCTGATGACGATTCAAACCTCAAGTGTCTCTGTCGCCCAATATCTTTTACAATGGCCGTGACTTCGTATTTCCCTTGAGCATGTTGTATTACATAGTTAGGTATTTCCTTTAACTTTATTTACTTCAAATCATCGGACTATAAGTTAAAAGCTAAGTTACGTGGAAATGTTTGGGTATGAGAGAGTTCAACCCAGTGAGAGACATACGTCCGTCCCCCTTATCGCCTTATTTCCCTGGAGATTTAAATCAACTAAATAAATTAATTAAAATAAAGCCTCTAGTTATGATACGTTTTAATAACACATATACGTCTCCTATTTATCGACCCCTTTGGTTCATTCCATCGTTGCTTATCTCTGATTTCGCTGACGTCAAGCGAGCGAATGAATGACAATTCATCCGTGAACAGAATGCGCGGGCAATATTTCATTGAAGAACGAAAATAATGCATGCATTCATCTTACTTAGGAGTCAGTCGTTCCAATTCTGCAGTACAGTACCATCTTGCAACAGATCGCAGTCAGCCGTTGAACGTTTAGTCCGTTTACCACAGATAAAAATCTGCAGTCTTCACTCGAAACACCATCGACACTACCAATTCTACAGCTGTTTTTAACTAGCACCATACCAGAAATATAATAGATGAATATTTAAATGGCATCATGACCAAGTCTCATATTCTACTACATGCTGTACTGTAATGCTTTTCCTCTCTCGCACACAATTCTGAATTCTGCGTAACTTGAATAAAGCTACGATTTTCGTTGAAATTTCAGAGCACAGAGAAATTGTCATTCACTAAGTATTATTAATCGCAGAATTAAATGCCGGAATGAGGTGATATTATAGCTTGTAAACTAATAGGAGGAGAATTTGTATTAAGAAAACGAGGATAAGATTATAGTATAGGGGAAAGAGAAAATTAGTGAGAAGCAGAGATGACTTCAGGAAGAAAGGAAAATGAAAAAAGGAAAGAAAAAGAAAAAGAGTGTGGGGGTCGAAAGAGGATGACAAGGGGGAGAGAGAGGGAAGATAGAGAGGAGAACCAGAGCAAATATATACGTCAGGAAGTTAGTTGAATATATGCCCAGGGAGACAAACGCTTATATATAAAAAAAAACAAACTAAATGATAGAATACTGTTCTATGTTACTGTATAATGGTAAAACAACACGCAGAAGCATACTTGATCAACTGGGCGAGACACTACCAATTTAAGCAAACGATTTTGTTCAGCTGAACCAAAACTTTTAATTGTTAAGTGACTAGGTAGACTATTTTTAAGATGGCGAGCTGGTAGAATCGTTAGAAGGCACCTTCAAAAGGTGCCTTTTATCATTTTGAGGTCGATAAAATAAGTAGCAGCTGAGTACTGGGGTCGATCACATCAACTTATCCTGTCCCCCGAACATGCTGGTCTTGTGCCAAAATTTGAAATCATTATTATTAAGGTGGCGAGCTTGCAGAGTACGCCGGGAAAAATGCTTAACTGCATTTCATCCGGCTTTCCGTTCAAATTCTACCGAGAACGATTTTTCTTCTTATCCCTTCGGGGATGATATAATAAGTACTAGTTGTATACTTGGTTGGCTGTAAAATTTCAGGTATTGTGTCTTTTGTAGAAGGGGGTCGTCAGCCGAAGAAGTCACGCTTGACCTCGGCGCCGTATATTGTTTTCGAAAATCTTCAGTTTTCTCCGGGAAATAGCGGTGCTTTGCTGTCATTTTCAGCCAGGATGGAGAATAAGGGATCCTTCTTCTGCTGATGAGTTCAATTTTTCTGAAAAGTTCCCCTCTTTCTTGGCAGACATATCAAATTTATTCCATTTTTTATTCCACGTCGAAAAATTTAGAATTTTGCTCAATGGCGTAGGAATGGCTGTGGTAAGTAGCTTACTTAACAACCACATGGTTCCGGGTTCAGTCCCATTGTGTGGCACCTTGGGCAAGTGTCTTATGCTATAGCCTCGGGTCGACCAAAGCCTTGTGAGTAGATTTGGTAGACGGAAACTGAAAGAAGACCGTCGTATATATATATATATATATATATATATATATACACACATATATATACGACGGTCTTCTTTCAGTTTCCGTGTACCAAATATATATATATATATTATATATATATATATATATATATATATATATAATATATATTATATATATATATATATATATATATATATATATATATATATAATATGTGACAATTATTCGGTTACCTATAGCAGAGAAGTTCCTCTATTTACATGATATCGAGGTCTCATTCATTCTTTTGTTGTCATACTATTACTATTATATTATATATATTATATATATATATATACCAGCATCTGTTGTCAAGCGATGTTGGGGGTACAAACACAAACACACACACACACACATACATACATACATACATACATACATACATACATACATACATACATACATACATACATATATTCTTATTCTTATGAGTAAGGCGGTGATCTGGCAGAAACGTTAGCACGCCGGGCGAAATGCTTAGCGGTATTTCGTCTGTCGCTACGTTCTGAGTTCATTTTCCGCCGAGGTCGACTTTGTCTGTCATCCTTTCGGGATCGATTAGATAAGTACCAGTTACGCACTGGGGTCGATTTAAACGACTTAATCCGTTTGTCTGTCCTTATTTGTCTTCTCTGTGTTTAGCCCCTTATGGGTAGTAAAGAAATAGGCATTTCGTCTTTCCTTACGTTCTGTGTTCAAATTCCGCCGAGTTCGACTGTGCCTTTCATCCTTTCGGGGTCGATAAATTAAGTACCAGTTACGCACTGAGGTCGATGTAATCGACTAGAAACCTCCCCCAAAATGTATGGCCTTGTGCCAAAATTTTAAACCATTATTATTATTATTATTATTAGTATTATTATTATTATATTATTATTATTATTATTATTATTATTATTATTATGTTATTATTGTTGTTATTATTATTATATTATTATTATTATTATTATTGTATTATTATATATTATTATTATTATTATCATCATTATTATTATTATTATTATTATTTTTTTTTTTTTACTTGCTTCATTTTGTTTCCATTCTTGTTAATTGTCTTCCTGGCACATATTATTATTAATAAAAAATATTGTCCCATGCTAATTTAATTAACAGAGATGTGATTCTGAGTTTCGGTGTCAAAGTCTCCTCAAATTTCAAAATTCTTTCTTTTTCTTTGTAGCAAAAAGTAACTCTATTAGAACATATTAGGTTCATATTGCTCTTTTCTAATTTTTCTCATATTTTAAAAACATAGCGAGAAGAAAAAAATGGCAAGACAAGTAGGAAACGCTTTCTTGAAGGAAAATGAAGCTGTTTCTACAAGTGACATACAAAGGGAAAAGAATAAGAAAGAGTTCCAGATTAATCAAGATAATGAGCTTGCAAGCACCTTAATTGGCTTTAATATCTCAGTTGGTAATAGCAACAATACCAGAAAAAAAAAGGTAGCAAAAGAACTTATAGATGAGAGCTTCGAACTCTCGCGAGACTCAATAGTCCGGTTTCCCTCTAGCAGACAACGTTACCGAAATACTACTGTTCCAGAGTTCTTCGTGCTAAAGATTCGAGCGTGTAAGGAAAACACATTTGTTGTAAAGGAAAATCTTCTACTGTGACGAATCACAACATCGATTAGTGTATTTATGTTCGAATCTGCTGTAACATATTCAGAATTGCGAACCGCTATGTCATTTTATCAATCTCGTTTGGCGAACCGCTAAGTCATTTTATCGATCTAGTTCGGTGGACACCTAATTCATTTTATCGATCCCGTTTTCTGCACCGCTATGTCATTTTATCGATCTTGTTTGGCGAACCGTTAATGTTGATCATTTTTGTCGAAACACAAAGTCATTTTATCGATCATTTTTGGCGAACCGCTAGGTCATTTTATCGATCTCCTTTAGCGAACCCCTAAGTCGATCTTTTTTGTCAAGTGTCAACAGATGAGATCCAGAGATGCTCAATATACAAACTTGTGCTCAAATGCTTTTAGCTTACACTCTGAAATCTTTACTAAGAGCTAAGTCCGCGGGGTAAAGAGTGACTCTAACAGGAACAGTGGTGAGCAGATATGGAGATAATGATGCAAATAAACAAATAAAACTTCTTGGGTTAGATAAGCAAAATATATATATACACGCATACATGTATATAGAAAGAAAACAAAGACTGAAAATTTTCAGACGATGAATATTTAAGTTTAAATATATATATATATATATATATATATCTATATATATATATATATATATATATTTTACTCTGCTATGTATGAGTACCTTATTTACTGTGGGACCTACATATTTACCCGGGACCTACATATATATATATATATATTAACAGAGGAAAGATATACAGTGTTCAAAGATACAGAAAAGTAAAGGGGAGAGAGTATGGTGTTACAGGTCTGACAGCTGTTTATAGGGGCTCGGAGTTACTTCAAAATGTTGACAGATGCAGTTCACAAGAATATGCAGCCACTAATGGAAACATATAAACATAGGGTAGATCCGGCCTCCATCTTCAGGGTGGAGAGATAAAAATCTTGTAAGTTTGCTCTGTAAACATATAAATATCGTTACATATATACTTGAATATTCATCGTCTGAAAATTTTCAGTCTTTGATTTCTCTCTTTTTTAATTTATACATATACGTATATTTTGTATATATAAACCAAACAGCTTTATTTTTATTTTTATTTTTTTTGATTTGCATCATCGTTTCTGTTTGTTTGTCTGACTCTCTGCTTTTCTTTCCTCCCACCTCTCTCTCTCTCTCTCTCTCTCTATATATATATATATATATATATATAGTGTACACACACACACAGATATACATATATATACATGCAGACCACAAGCATATATATATATATACATACATACACACACATATATATTATAATATATATATATATATATATATATATATATATATATATATATATGTATATGCAGACACACACGCTATATATAGGCAGGCATACTTTAAAGATGTCACTAGTATATATATTTTGATTGCAAAAGTAGATGTGGGGATTACAGAATGCTGCACACATTAAATTCTTAATACATCATTTTTTTTTTTACCAGAGAGAAGCAGATTTTAGCAGGCCTAAATTAGAACGAGAAATAACTTCAAAATTTCATCATAAGTTTACCGTTGAACATATATGCTTAAGGTCATTTAAGCTTCACTTTTTTCAATCTGGTGGCAATTATGTTCATGTGCTTCGGCCTCGATTTTAGCCTCATTAGCATCACACACGTCATTCGCCGCCTCATGTACAGATATTACACACACAGATAAATATATATATGTATCATACATACATA
>NC_043003.1:98858253-98868253 GCF_006345805.1 Octopus sinensis
TTGCTTTAACATCTTAATATGTACTTCCGTAGCATCAAAGGAGACCATATCTGGTTTCTAATGGGAAAAAATATCTCTTGAATAAGCTGCACATTTATACTCTTGACACAATAACAAGCGAAAGAATCATACCATCGGACACACACACGCACACACACACCACACACACACACACACACAACACACACACACACACACACACAAACACACACAAGCAAAACAAACAAACCAACACACTGACGCAGATACAACCACAAACATACAATTACAATAATACTAAAATTAGAGGTCAGTGGCCGTAAAATCACACTAACTTTTATAAATGATGTGTGTGTAAATATATCATTCAATATATATGTGCTATGTATATTTATATGTCTGTCTGTTTGTCTGTATGTATGTGTGTGTGTGTGTACGTGAGTGTGTATGTATGCATGCTTGTATGAATGTATGTATGTATGTATGTATGCATGTATGTATATATGCATGTATGTATGTATGCATGTATGTATGTATGAATACCGTTGTGCTTGAACATGTGTTCTTGTGCTTTTAAGAGTGTGTGCGAGTGTTTGTATACACATACACACACACACATATATATAAATACATACATAGATATATATATGTGGATGTATATATATATATATATATTGTTTTAAATCCATTGAAAATATACGTAATAATTTAATTATTCGTTTATTCAATTTGATATTAAGAGTTATTATTCTAGTATACCTCCTATACTTCTTAACAAATCTCTAATTTTCGCAAAAGACCTCTCTCTCATAACTAGGGATAAAACTGACATTATTCTTTTAGCTAGGAAGACTATCATAGAATTTGAGGGTAAGCTATGGACGAGGTCCTATACCCCTGATAATTTCGATATAGCTATCGGCTTGAGTGACTCGGCTGAACTCACTAACCTAGTTGGTGCGTATCCTTTAAAGTGCCTTAATAGTGAAATCCCTGAATTGCAGGGAGGTTTATATAGAGATGATGCTCTATTTATTATCCCTAGCGACAACAAATCAGTCATAGAAAGAATGAGAAAAAGAATTAGAAAATTTTTTAAAGGCTTCAACTTAGGTATTACGTTTGAATATGGCACAAAGGTGGAAAACTTCTTAGATGCTATATTAGATATTAACTCAAGATTATGCCAGCCCTATAAGAAACCAGGTGAAGTTACGTGGGATGTGAAAAAATTATCAAATCATCCGCGCCCCTAATGTGTTAAAATCGGTAGTTAAAAGTATTTCTAAAAGAATTACGAAAATTTCAGCTAATAAGGATATTTTTAATACCCAATCCCACGACTATAACTTCGCTTTGTCTAAGGCAGGATACGACCATGAAATTACTTTTCTTAATCATGAAATTATAACACCTGGTAATAGTAGAAAGAATGAGATTTTAAGTGAGAGGGAGAATATAGACTTACTTTGTCGGGAAAACAAACCTACTAGGAAAGCATCCAACCAACCCATCAATTTACATTTTAAAAATAAGCAACAATAGGAAATTAGATGTTTATAACAAGTAGGAATATTAGTTTAGATAATAAAGGTAGTGAGGCGACTGGGCAGATTATACCACCCTCTAATTATAGAAAAAATACTGGTAATAGGGTCATACCTAATAATCTAGTTACGATTTTAGGAAGCGTTGAAAGAGCAGGTAGATTCCGCCCTTACATACGTAAGAGGGCTGAAAGTAATGATTTGATCTGGTATAGCATTCCCTTCAGCTGTGCCATATCCACAAACATATATAAGAAATTTATGACAGTTTTAGAAAAAAACTTCTCTGCTTCTCATAGATATAACAGAATTTTTTCCCGTAATACAGTTAGAATCTCGCATTCTACACTCCCCAGTATGGGTACCATCATAGCAAGGTTAAATAGAAAGAATACATAATCGGCAAGAAATATCAATAATAATAATATTACTGTCAACGTTAGCTTAAACCCCTACAATGAGAATAATATTAATGGTGACGTAAGAAAAAGAAACAGCAGTACTAACACATCTAATATATACAATATAGACTGTAACTCCAAGGTTTATACTAGCACAGAGATCGCTGACACAACGCCTGTTGACGCTGAGATGAATTTGAATGATACTATAGTTGAAGGAAATATAAATAATAACAGAAATAAAAATAACACGCACGATAGTAGTAGTAGTAGGATTAATAATAATATTGATAATAATGATAATAATAAAGATAAGAATATCAATAATATTAATAGTAGTAATTCTCCTGGTTGCAATTTTAGAGTTAAATCCCTCTTTCCGTTATTGGTCCGATGTCTAACCCAAAACGTAATTTATAAATGTACAATCATAACTGAGTATGTTAACTTTATATATATATATATGTTCTTTTTTCTTTTTTCTTTTACTTGTTTCAGTCATTTGACTGCGGCCATGCTGGAGCACCGCCTTTAGTCGAGCAAATCGACCCGGGACTTATTCTTTGTAAGCCAGTACTAATCTATCGGTCTCTTTTGCCGAACCGCTAAGTTACGGGGACGTAAAACACACCAGCATCGGTTGTCAAGCAATGCTAGGGGGACAAACACAGCAGACACACAAACACACACATACATACATACATATATTATATTACATATATAGACAGGCTTCTTTCAGTTTTCCGTCTACCAAATCCACATCACAAGGCATTGGTCGGCCCGGGGCTATAGTAGAAGACACTTGCCCAAGATGCCACGCAGTGGGACTGAACCGGGACCATGTGGTTGGTTAGCAAGCTACTTACCACACAGCCCACTCCTACGCCTATATATATATATAATATATATAGATATATATATATATATATATTATCTATATATAATATATATATTATATATATATATAACGGGAAGCTTTATGAAAATAGACAAAAGACGAAGGCAGGTGGAAAACAAACAAACAATTGTATTAGTATGGCGCTCAGGAAATATAAATAAAACAAGTCTTTACGTTTCGAGCCTACGTCTCAACAGAAAGATACACAGAGACAAAAACACAGAAAGAAGGAGAGAAAAAAATGCGTGCAGTAACTAACGAATCAACATGGCGATCTGATTTCGGCCAGAAGTCAAAGATCAAAAATGAGACGCGAGAGAGCGAAATTGGGGAGATAATAGGGTTGAGTGACCAGCTCCAACATAAGGGTGTGTGTGTGTATGAGAGAGTATTAGTGCGTGTATGAGAGGCTCTGGACGTGTGTATGTATAGGGTGGTGTATGTATTAGTATGGTATAAGGTTGTGTGTGTGTGTGTGTATGAGAGAGTATTAGTGCGTAGGAGAGGTCTGGACGTGTGTATGTATAGGGTTGGTGTATGTATTAGTAGTAGTATAGTATGTATTAGTATGTATTAGTTGGTGTATGTATTAGTATGGCACATCATATATGATGTGATGTGTAAAGTCGTGTGGGGTAGTGTGGAGATAGGGAAGAGGGGGAGGGGAGAGAAGAAGAGGGGGGGGGGAGGAGAGGGGAAGGAGAGGAGAGGGGGAGGAGAGGGAGGAGGGAGAGGAGGGGGAGAAGGAAGGAGGAAAGGGGGAAAGAGGGGAGGGGGAGGGAGAAGGGGAGTGAGGGAGCAGAGGGAAGGGAAAAGAGGGAAGAAGGGAGGGAGGAAAGAAAGAGGAAGAAGGGAAGGGGAGTAGTAGGGGTGAAAGGATGAAGGACTGAAGAAGTAGGGGTCGGGGGGGAAAGGTAGGTGAGTAGGGGGGAGGGGGTTAGATGAGGAGGGGGGGAGAGTTGAGACCAAATGGCGTATAAGACCGAAGAGAGAAGATTAATTCCTGTTCACGCGCAAACGGGAATCCGGATGGCCTTGTGTAAGGAAAAACCGAACACAGATAGGTGTTGCAAGGAGTGAACGGTGGAGCGGAGGAATGGCGAGAGACCGGTGTGTCGTTCGCAAGGTGGATGTCACGAAGGTGGTGTTCGCGAACCGGTCAGCCAAGCGGCCTCCCGTTTGTCCGATGTACAAGGAATGGCAGAGAGCAAGAGACGCAATAGATAATATGCTGGAGGTGCAGGTGAAGGAGTGGATGATGGGATAGGGTCAATGATGGGTGCTAGTGAGGAGGGTGGGGTGTTGGAGAGGTAAGGGCAAGTGCGGCAACGTGGGCGGGAGCAGGGGAACGAGCCGGGTTGGGATGGGGTAGGGTCAGGAAGAAGCTATGGACCAAAAGGTCTCGAAGGTTGTTGGCTCGTTTGAAAGAGGGGAGGGGTCGGTTAGGGAAGAGGTGTGAAGTGGACGGGTCGGACTGGAGATGACGGAAAGCTCGAAGAATGGTGCGTTGGAGAGGTAGGGTCGTGGGGGTGGTAAGTGAGGGGAATGGAAAAGGGAGGCGGGAGGAGACTACAGGGGGTCGGGGAGAGAGAGCAGATACACGGTCCACGGACCGTGCTCTGGCAAGGCCAGTGTGGATAGTGGGAGGGGGTATCCACGTAGGGTGAAGTGGTGAGACAATACGTTGAGACTGAGTCTCAAGTCATGGTCGTCACTACAGAGCCTACGTAGACGGAGAATTGGGAATAGGGGATGGAAAGCTTGGTGTTGTTTCTGGGTGGGAGGAAGAGAAGTTGAGGTATGAGTGTGAGTCTGTGTGTTTGTAGTGAATGGAGGTGGTAAGAGTGGAGTGAAGAATGCTAACCGAAATGTCGAGGAAGGAGATAGTGGAAGTGAAGTGGAGGGCTGGATGGAAAGATTGGACAAAAGAGAGGAAGGAATCTAGATGTTCACGGGAGAGTGAGGTGGCACCGATAATGTCGTCAATGTAACGACCATATAGTTCAGGAGTGGGACCAGTGAAATATATATATATATATATATATATATATAGGATGTTCGATAAGTCTGAAAAAGCGTATTAATAACCATTTTTCATCTTTTAAAGTGAAGCGCAAAGCTAATTGTACGTCCTTATCTAGCAGGATTCGGGAACCGAAGGAAAGCGGAATCGAATTTAGCCTTAAATGGAATATAATACGGAAAGCGCAGCCTTATAGAGATAGTTAACACGGGTGTGAGCTGTGATCTACGGAAACTTATGAGATTTTTAAGTATAGGGACAAGAACAACCTGATTAATAATAGATTAGACCTAAGGGTATCATGCATACATAGCGTCGACCGTACATTTAAATATTAGCGATTATATATGCTATACTTACACTTTGATGGTGGAAATTAATTTTGGTGTATACGTTGTAAACTTTCCCTCTAGTATTATATATAATAAAATCACGGGCCATTGAATTATATGGTGAATTAAATTGCACTGCATATGTTATAAGCTATATGGTATGATATGTTAGTGAGTTACAAGTAATTACTATCCCATGAAATCTCCTGCCTAGTTAGTCTGACTTCATCATGTGATTAAACTATTTGTTCCTTTCTATGATGCTCAACCCTACTGATCATATTATGTATATTTGTAATTTCTTTTATGTACGTCCCCTAGAAACTATAAAACCTTATATGTAATAGAACCTGTAACATTACAACTTATAAAATCTCTTCAGTCTGAATACCTCCAACTGCCCTCACAACTCCCATACCTACTACTTCCTCTTTTGGGGTTATCTTTATCTCTTTCCTACCTCAAATTTTAATACCATGTCTCTTTAAATGTAAGTTATATAGATTTCTTATCATTTTCTATAAATTCTTATTATTTTGTTTTCTTACTATGATATTCTTACCTATTAATCTCTTATCTCTATAAGTTGCTACTGTTCTTAAATAGAGATAAATACTTTCTAGTTAGTTAAGAGTCTATGCGAGAAGGTTATACTATATCCATACAAACGTATAAATATTTGTGTATGTGTGCATGTGTGCACATAGGTAAATATGTGTGTGTATCTGTACACATTTTTTTTCTGATTCTTGGCTTATAATTAATATATAGATAGCATATTTGTCTTTCGAGTATTCCATAAGCAAATGCCCAGAGCAGTCTTCATAGAAACCACCTAATAAGTAGAATATTAAACTGATTTTATGCAATATTTCCTTTTTAATGTTGAGAACTGATATATGTATATACACATTTTATTTTGGTTATGATATCATTTTTGATAATCTTAAATTTTATCTGTACACAACATAACAATATTGTTTATAAACAATCACCCATAGTACCCCATGATAAAATTTTGTATCTGTATGGTCAATAAAACAGGCAGGGCCACGAGGTTTACAAATTTCATATTTGCAATTGAATTTATAAATTGAAATGTTTGTTAATATCTTGTTCTCGAGTTTCCTGGCTATTGATTAGGACGGTTTCGAATTTCAGTGTTTTATTGCAATCATGTTAGTGGGGATTTCGCTCTAAGAGAGGCCTGTATGCTAATGATTTTTTTAATTATCTATTTAATCAATTTAAGCATTTATTTAATTAACTCTTGAAAGCCACGAGAGAGTGAGGAAAACACATAATAACCCGTATGAAAAGAATGAATTAAAGCAAAACAAAAATCTACAAAAAGAAACGAAAAAGGGAGAAGGTAGTTAGACGTACATGAAAGAAATAATTTTTGTGGACAGTAATAGAGTACTTCTGCTATAGAGGAAAATAATTGCTTCCGATGCTAAATGATATCCTGGATGGTTTTATCATCGGGTGAATATATACATTAGTTAATATTATTTCTATTGTTTCTGCTACAGGAACTTTGGTGTGAATATGATGCCTACTTCATTAGCTTCTTCAAAGATGTCTAAAAACCCTTAGAATGAATGTATAACTTAGCCTCCGGTTTATAGTGTTTAATAATGTTACCCAATTGTTTAATAATCTTGTGTTGGTGTATATATTTCAGCTGAATCAGAGGGAGTTGAATTGCACCCCTATTTTTATTGTTCCGTGAGAATTTGCTTGGTGAATTTGTGCTTAAAACGGGGCCGGAGATAATGGGTTGCCATATGTGTGTATGTCACCGAAATAAACTTAACTATTAATTGGGGGATTTTTTTTTTTTTTGGAGCAATATCAAATTCAAATTTTCGTTCCGTCACTCAATGATATGCTAATTCTCGCATTATGTTCGCCTTTACCTGTAATTACGAAGTTATGTTCTTGTCAGTTTTAAACATAACGTTATATATTGATGACACTGCTACTTCATTAATAGTGCGGAGGAAGTTTAAGACTCAGTTTAATAATATTTGGACATCTCTCTCTTTTTATTTTCTCTCTCTGATTATTTCTGTGTTCCTTTCTGTCGAAGAGCATAGGTTCGAAACGTAAATGACTTTCTCACTTCCCGAGCGTTAAACTGATACATATGTTTGTTGTTTGTTGTTTATTGTTTACACACCCGTCTTCGACTTTTGCTTTAAACTCATTGTTTAAAACTCGCCAAGAAAAATATTTAAACCACCTGATGAATGACTGCGACTCAAAAATTTGAAGACAGCAGGCAGGAAACAATCGTAGTGGGATATTAATTATATTTTTTAATAATTTTGCTACATATTTAAATAATATAAATTAATCATATGTATTGGCTTAAGTCTTTCATTGTTTGATTTGCCCAATAGTGGTTTTGTCTCTAATTTAATATTATATATATATATAAATATATATATGTTACATTCTCATTTGTATAAATCTTGAAATTTATCATCTAAGTTCATACTGTCTTATTTACATAAGCAATGAAAGAAAAGATTTTATCGAAGATACATTCATAAGTTATATATTTTATGTCTATGGGGCAAGGAGGAGACAAACAAACATATAATTTAAATAAATTAAAGCACTTTTATGGCGTAACGTAAGAATATGTTTTGAATAATTAACAAAGAAGGGACAATGAAGTTACATGTGCCAAAGGAAAAAAAAGAAAGAAAAAGGAGGATCTAACATTTTGCTTTGAGTATATGTGTATATACAGACATACATGCACATACACACACACACGCGCGCGCGTGCATATTAATGTGGATGCTTTGTGTAACATTATACATAAAAACGATAGAATACTGACTAAAACAGCTCTTAATACATATAATTACATTTTGATATTTATTTTTACGTGTCAAATGTTAGCAGAGATTTTGATGTTTCGCAGGTGATTGGCCTGGTCAGATTGTAAACTTTATAGCCGTTCATACCATTTATAAGCCAGAATCCACCCTGTGAGTGGGATGAAATGAATGTCAAGGAGCCAAGGTCTATGCACGTTGAAAATTTAATTTAATGTAAAACTGGGTTGAAAATTAAAGTGTGATGTATTGGATTAAGAAAACAGGAACATACATACATACATACATACATACATACATACATACATACATACATACATGATAAATACATACATACATGGTGGCTGCCCCTTCGTTATCGAGTATGGCCATTGCACGAAGCTTAATCAATGTTGTTATCGTGCAATGCCTGTGCAAGAAGATATTTTTTAAGTGAGGAAAGGCTTTGCACTGAGTCAATCCCACTCACTAAGCAACAGCAGCTATAATCCGAAAAGAAGAACAAATCAACATCATCGGTAACCACTGAGCCGCAGGTTTTATGTCGGAGTTATCCCAGTTACCTGAGTTGCCTTCTCCTAGAAGGATGCCCTGACAAAGGCTAGGAGTCCTTCACTCCCAATGGTTTAACTGCGCGATCGGGTATTCAATTCGATTATTTCTATGTCCCCGCGCATGATACAACTTTAAGACATTTATTGGATGGCCGTTGACTCTCAAGAGTTCCTCCGCCCTTTGACGGGTTTTGTTTTTCATCCCGCAGGGTGACCAATAAACACCCTCCTCACCAAGCGAGCTTGGTGGGGTTGCCGGTTTAGTCGCCGACGACCCGACCATGCAACAGGTAGTACTGGGTTACATGTTACCAGTAGCACTACATACATACATACATACATACATACATACATAAATACATACATACAAACATACATACATATATACATACGAAGGGGTGCTGAAAATTTCCTGGTTTTAAGGGTATCGTGAAAGGCTTAGTATGAGGCCCAACCCCCCCCGAGTTCTTCTACATGATTTAGAAAAACTGAAGGACCACTGCAATAAGTGTGTGAATCTGAGAGGGGAATATGTTGAATAATATCATAATTAACTGATCCTTCTGTATTTTCTTTTACTCAGATCCAGGAACTTTTCAGTACCTCTTCGTATACACATATATATATGTGTGTGTATGTGTGTGTGTGTGGGGGGGGTATTTTTCTCTCCTTTTCCCGAATGTCTATCTGTTTCTTTTCATTTGCATATAAATATTTATGCTTTTCTTCGTCTGTCTCCATAACTGAACCGCTGTTTTTTTTGTATTAACTCTTTTACTCTTGTATTGCTTTCAGTCATTTGATTGCTAGCATGCTGGGGGTACCGCGTTGAATCAAGAGGATGGCTACTGTAAGACCCTATGTCTAGCTATAGGACACTGCACCTTGCTACACAATTTCTGTTATGGCAATCAGAAAATTTCTGCGACCACATCACACCCTAACATCTGGCCACCTAACTACCCACACTTCAATCCCCTTGATTATTAGATTTTTTTTATGTTGATATTTTTTTTATGTTGATATTTTTTTTTTTCGTTTTTAAAATGGAAAACACAAAAAGTACTCAGACCTGATGAACTGAAGGGAAGGATTATAGCAGCATTCATCAACTTAAACGAGGAGACCGCCCGGAAGAGTTGCTGGGGGTTCCGAAGTCGTCTGGAAGTCGTGGTTGTAGCCACAGGCGATTTTATAAAATAAATTTACTCTTTAGTATTTCATGATATTTTTATATAATTTTGGTAAATATATCTGACATTACATTTTTTCGTAATTCAGACGACAATATATTCGCTGCACCCTGCATATATATATATATATGTATGTATGTATGTATGTATGTATGTAGTATGTATGTATGTATGTATGTATGTATGTATATATATATATATATATATATATATATATA
>NC_043003.1:98870753-98880753 GCF_006345805.1 Octopus sinensis
ATATGTGCGCGCGTGCGCGTGTACGTGTAGCATACATTTATATATATACATACTCACACACATGCACACACATACACACACATATATAAATAGATAGATAAATAGATAGACAGACAGATAGATAGATAGATAGATAGATAGATAGATAGATAGATAGATAGATAGATAGATAGATAGATAGATAGATAGAGATAGATAGGGAGAAAGAATGAGAGTAGTTAGATATCGATTAATATAGAAAAATGTATTGACAGCTAGATAGTTTTATTGATAAATATGTAAGTCTATATGTGTAGATACTTTTATCGGCATAAAGTGATACTCAGAGTCGCCTTCGACAGGCCAAATGTAATTTATCTCTTCGATATAAACGGATAAATACCTCACGGTAATAAATAACAAGGCCTGTCGATTATTAAATAGTACAAATTTAGTGCTATAGCAAGTGGCTGTTGGTAAGTATACATGGTTGCAGTCCCACGTGGCATCTTAAATACCACCGCCAATGAGTGGATAGAAGGAAATGAAAAAGAACCCGTCGTATATATTATATATGTATGTTCTGGGTTTGTCCCCTAGCATGCTTCAACCGATGCTGGTGTTAAGTCGTCACTTAGCGATGCAAAAAGAGTGATAGAATAACGTCTGGCTTACAAAAGATAAGTCCGTCGAGTTGTGACTAAAGGAGGGTGCTCCAGCAGGTGCAGTCAAATACTGAAACAAGTAAAAGAGATAAAAGAGAGAGAACAATGACTAAAACCAGCAATAGAATAAAAACACACATAACTATATTATACATATCAACTTTGTTGTCTATGTAATAGAGATGATAACGTGTTGTGAGAGACAGTGGGTGCGTACGTGCGTCTTTGTGAGTACTTAAACGCACATAGAAAATAATGGTGGAAGAGTGTCACTTAAGCACAACTGCCCTGGATGTTAGAAGAGAACATCTCTTATCTAAATGTTTCGCAGAACATAAAATAAAACAAATACAAATTATAATGGCCAGGCTAATTTAGCTATCTGGAATAATGCTGAAACGGTTTTACGTTTCCATTTTTTGTCCACCAAATAAATTTACGAGGGCGATTTATTAACATTTTGCCTCACGAATATTTAGTTCAGTCAAGGAAGCTGTATATACCCCTTAATTCTAATTTGAAAATTAATTTCTTGAAACATAAAAAAAACTGAAATAAACGAAATAAAGATGTTTTAATGTTTGTCCTTGGTTGTTCTTAATGCTTCATGTGACGGCGACCCATGCGAATACCTCATGCGGACGCCGGATATCGTCTGCGTCAATTACTGCGGATGTCGGTCGGTTGGTGTTTCTTAGTAATCGGTCACCGAAGCTAGAGTTATATTTCTTTTCCTTATTAATCACACCCAATGTAAAGAATGTCTGTTAAATGCCTATGTATTTAACACCTACAGACTCTTACATGCACGTCTGTAAAGAGGGTCTTAGCTACCAGTCCTATCCAAAGTTTTTTTTCAAAAAGAAAAAAGAACAAGCATATTATGTAAATGTCTTCCATAAAAGATTCGCAGTTTAAAGATGATTTATTTACATATTTCTCGATGCTTCTACAGTTACTTTCCAAGTATAAACAAACATATACGTTATGGTTGTTTAGCTCCATTGCCAGCACTAATGGTATTATTATTTACTCCCAGGCCAGCTTTGATTAAACAGGCTTTGCCTCAAAGTCATTTCAGCCGGAACGATTATGCCTTTTGCTGTTTAGGGGTTTGTCAGATAAAAAATATATCTACAATTACATCGTTTTGCCCTTTTCTTCAAAGAGAATCTAGTGCTATTTAAGGCAGGTCAAGTCACCAGCGCATTATTACACTCTTACTGTATTGTTAAACTACATAGTATCTTTATGATCGTTAATCTTGCTGTTGCTGTTCTAGTTGTCTTTACTTCTTTTATGGTTGTTGTAGAGCTGGTGGTCATATTTTTGTTGTTGCTAATTCTCTTAATGCTATTAGTATTATAGTATTCTTCAGAAAACTGATACTGGCGCAGATAAGTTTTATAATTTTGTAGACAGATGAACGCATATCTACTGAAAAACGATATGAGATGACCCGATAAAGGATTATAGGTCAATAGGGTGTAATTTATTAAAACCCACTTGCAAAAATAAAGAAAAAGAGAAACGAAAATAGGTCATATTATAATCTCAGGCGCATAATAAGATTTACGAAAATAAGATTACGAAATATTTTCAAACAAGTGTGCCCATGGAATACCGCGAGTAGAAAAAAATCGGATGAGATGCTAGGATGGTACGTATTTTTGTGAATGTATATGTTTATATGGATGCGTGTGGTAAAAAGCTTGCTTCCCAACCACATGATTCAGTCCCACTGAGTGGGATCTTGGGAGAGTGCCTTGTACTATAGCCTTGGACTAACCAAAGCGTTGTGAGTGGGTTTCGTTGACGGAAACAGAAAGAAGTTTGCCGTGTGTAAGCATGTATGAATGTATACGTATATATATGTACATTCTTTTATTCTCTTATTTGTTTCGGTCATCTTAACTGTGGCCATGTTGGAGCACCGCCTTTAGTCGAACTAATCGACCCCAAGAGTTATTTTTTGTAAGCCAAGTACTTATTCTATCGGTCTCTTTTGCCGAACCGCTAAGTTGCGGGGAGACCTAAACACACCCACATCGGTTGTCAAACGATGGTGTGGAGACAAACACACACACACACACACACACACACACACACACACATACACACACACACATATATATATACGACGGGATTCTTTCAGTTTCCGCCTACCAAATCTACTCAAAAGGCTTTGATCGGCCCGAGGCTAAAGTAGAAGACACTTTCCCGAGGTGCCACGCAGTGGGACTAAATCCAGAATCATGTGATACGTTTATATCGATTGGGACAGTCATATCAATGAGGAGGCATGATTTTTGTTTCAAGTCTTTCAATATGATGGCTGGCCTATTTGCATCTATGTTTCTGTCAGTTTGAATGGTGAAGTTCCAGAGGAGTGAGATGTGATCATTTTCAATCCCTGGGATGGTTTGTGTTCCCACCAGATTTTGTCATGAGGCAAGTCCAGATTTTTGCAAATTACCCAGTGAATATATTGTGCAGCTCTATCATGCCTGTTGAGATACTCAGTAGGCGCAAGAAAACTGCACATGGAGACAACATGATCAATGGTCTCATATTGTTGCTGACATACATGACGTTATTATTATTATGATTATTTTTATTATTATTATTATTATTGTTGTTGTTGTTGTTGTTGTTATTGTTATTATTATTATTATTATTATTGTTATTATCATTATTGTTATTATTATTATTATTATTGTTGTTGTTGTTGTTGTTGTTGTTGTTATTGTTATTATTATTATTATTATTATTGTTATTATCATTATTGTTATTATTATTATTATTATTATTATTATTATTATTATTATTATTATTATTATTATTATCCCTTTATCACGGTTTTTGTTGGAGCTCCTGGAGTTTGACATGTGTAGCGGGTTTACTCCCCTCAGCCTACGTTATTCTATTCGCTCTAACTAATACTTTACGGATTATTCTGGCCGTGCCAAAAAGGCAAACTTTTGTAACTGTTCCATTGGGCAATCTATTCCAATTTCCTTTATATTCCTCTTGAAGCCTTTTGATACTGTTTCCAAGGACCCAAGAATAATTGGCAATATCTTCACATTCTTCATTTTCCATAACTATGCTATTTCGTACATAAGAAGGTTGTATCTAGCCATCTTTTCGCCCACCTTCTTGACTATACGTAGGTCAAATGGACATGCAACATCAACTATATAGCATATGTGGTGCACCTTGTCCACCACCATTAGGTCCGGTCTGTTATGCCCCAGCAGCTGATCTATTTGGATTGGGAATCTCAGAGTATTATTATTATTATTATTATTATTATTATTATTATTATTATTATTATTATTATTATTATTTTTATTATTATTATTTTTTATTATTATTATTATCGTTATCGTTATCATTATTATTATTATTGTTATTATTATTATTATTATTATTATTATTATTATTATTATTATTATTATTATTATAATTTCTACGAGTTAGGCTTTGTCTTTAATCTTTTCTGGGTCGATAAATTAAGTACCAGTCATGTATTGAGGTCGATGTGATCGACTATCTCCTCTCACAAATTCCAGGACTTGTGCCTATAGTAGAAAGGGTTACTATTATTATTTCTGTTTATCACAGGCTTTGATGGAACTCCTGGAGTCTTGCATGCGTAGCCGGCTTGCTACCTGCAGCCTACGGTACCGTGCTATTCGTCCTTTTCAGCTAGCTATCTAATACTTTCCTATGTTGTCAAAGTGAACTTTGTCTTTCATCCTTTCAGGTCTGAGCACTGGAGTTGGTGTAATTGTTTAACATCCTTCTCACCAAAGTTCATGCCTTATGGCTATAGTAGAATAGATTATTATCACAAAGCGGTGAGCTGGCGGAATCGTTAGCACACGATGTCTATAGGGCACGCAATGTCTACGACCAGAGACGATTCTTTCCACCGTGTTTAGTAGCACAATACTGCGTTTCCGATCTTCGATTCCATAATTTAATGGGATCATGAAATCTTCCAAATCTTTCTTCTGTCATTTTCTACGGCATCCTTTGGTTCATATTCATACCATTTTCTCGATTTTTCGAATCCAAACTTATTAGAGAGTTCACAGTCAACAGTTCTGGCTGCATTGTCATGCCTTTTTTTTTTTTAATATACTCTCTGAGTCAATTTGTTTCCTTCGCTTAAACTATGTCATACTGTCTCTCCGACTTCACAACACATTCTGTAAATATTAGATTCTGGGGAAAGATCAAGTCTGTGAGTGCTGCAGTTTCTTTTCAATGCTTGTTCCTGTGTTGTGAATATCAAGGCCTCTGTCTTAGGTTTCATGTCAGTTTTTGTAACTATATCCATATTTTCTGGATTTGTGTTTCCTCATGTGTCTCTCAAGAACTTATCTGGTATTTTCGCATCTTCTTATCCTCCCAATTATTTTTCCGCTTCGTTTCTTTCTTTCTTTCTCTCTCCCTCTTTCTTTCTTTCTTTCTTTCTTTCTTTGCATTTCACCATATCCTGACTGATTTCTCTGGCACAAATAGTGCTTCGTCGGCATTCTTTATATGCTAAATAATTCTGCTTACCTCTCTAACAGAATACTGTCATTACAACCCACCCATTCTTGTTCCCCTTCCTTTCTTGTCTGGTGACAAGCTGTTTCCTTGTTTTCTTATCATTTCCCCCGCCATTTTGAACTGTCTGATATTATTATAATCATTATTATTATTACTGAGTGAGCGAGCAGTGCATGCCATCAAAGTCACACTGGAGTGAAATATATGAAGCCCAGTATACCCATCATTGACTACCCGTTTGATAAGGGTATACCAGGCAAATGCATCACAACCATATGTGCGTGACATGGTGATCTCACATCACGATAAACATCGCATGAACTTGCAGGTGGGACCCAGTTAGAATTTTCTTCAGGTTCAGTAGCCCATCCCGCTCAAAAGGGCCCTGAATAAGGTTGTTTAAAGATGTTGAACGAAACACCCATGATTCTAGAGGTGAATTATCCAAACCCGAAAGAGTTCCTCTCAACACATGGTTATGATGCTTCTCCACTACTTCTACTCGTGATTAGTGATGCACATAGCGTCAGGCACTGATATTATTATTATTATTATTATTGTTGTTGTTATTATTATTATTATTATTATTATTATTATTATTATTATTATTATTATTAATATTATTATTATAATTATTATTATTATTATTATCATTATCATTATCATTATTATTATTATTATTATTATTATTATTATTATTATTATTATATATATTATTACTATTATTATTATTATTATATTATTATATTAATATTATTATTATAATTAGATATTATTTCATTATTATCATATCATTATTCATTATTATTATTATTATTATTATATTATTATTATTATTATTATTATATATTATTATTATTAATATTATATATAATTATTATTATTATTATTATCATTATCATTATCATTATTATTATTATTATTATATATTATTACTATTATTATTATCGTTGCCTTTGCACAGCTTCTAACGTTGGAGATGTACTACGGTGTCAGCTGTTCACTACCGGTGAACTATGGTAACACCTCTTATTTTTCGAGCACCTCCGGAGTATTCGAGTGGTTCCAAGCAGTGCTGCTTTCTGCAAGTGCTCCACCCTTATTGCAGCTACTATTTGTTCCATGTACTTCTCAAGATTTGTATTCACTGTTCCCAGGGCTCCGACCATTATTGTTACTACTACCACCTTTTTCATCGACCACAACTGCTTAACTTCCCAAGCTAACCTGTCATATCTATCGACTTTACTTTCTTCCTTATCGCATACCTTGTTGTCAGCTGGGTATGCTATATCTATTATCCAGCATAGTTTGCTTTCTTTCTCAATTAATACTATGTCTCTGGCTTCCTATTCTCTTTCTCGTGGTTGCACTGAATCATAAAATTCCACAAGATCTTTGCATTGTCATTTTAGATGATGCCTCCGGGTTTGTGGTCGAACCAATTTTTGACTCTATCAAGTCCATACTTGTTGCAAAGTGTCAAATGGACAAGCCTTGTTATATTGTCGTGGCGTCTCTTATATTCCTTCTGGGCGTGCGACGTACATTGGCTGATAATATGTCATACGGTTTCACCATTTTGTCCACAGATTCTGCACTTATCACTTTCTGATATGTGTTGTCTATCCTTATTCTTCTTCTTCTTCTTCTTCTTCTTCTTCTTATTCTTATTATTATTATTATTATTATTATTATTATTATTGTTGTTGTTGTTGTTGTTATTATTATTATTGTTATTATTAAGCGACGAGCTGGCAGAATCGTTAGCACGCCAGAGGAAATGCTTAGCGTTGCGGCTGTTTTCGGGTTCTGAGTTCATATTCTGCTCAGGTTGACTTAGTCTTCCATCTCTTTCGGGGTACCCCTCCCTTGAAATTGCTGGCCTTGTATTAGAATTTGAAATCATCATCATTATTATTATTTTAATTATTGGCACCTCAAGTATCGTCAGGCGTTCACAGCCCTCAACGAGTCGAACAATCTAGTCGGTGGAAGTTCTATACTAGAATATACAGAAATCTAGTGTTGAGAAAGTGTGATAACGTTCTCGTGTAACCAGCTGCTCTGTTTCGGGCTCGGGGCTACCATGAATCACTTGCAGACATATCTATTCTAGCATTGCTACTGAAAACCTCTACATATTCGTGATAAACCCTATATGCACGAAAGCGCCGCTAGGCCAGATTGCCCGAGGAGTGCGCAGGCGGATGAAACCGTACTGCAAACGTGAAATGTCTAAGCATTGCTAACTTGTGGAGGCATGTTGAAAAGCCGGTATCGTATGTAAGACGAATACAACGATCGGCTAAATCCATCACCCAACGTGAGTATCACCCAACGACCCATCTTTAACAAGGCGGGGCAGGCCATATTCCTGTCTAGTGGTTGTGGGAAAAGAGATTGCGTGGTGGACGAGGCAGAAATGATTGATGAAAGACAACTTCTTCGGTGAAGATTTCATTCGCTTATTCTTTTACTCTCTCTTTTACTTGTTTCAGTCATTTGACTGTGGCCATGCTGGAGCACCGCCTTTAGTCGAGCAAATAGGCCCCAGGACTTATTCTTTGTAAGCCTAGTACTTATTCTATCGGCTTCTTTTGTCGAACCGCTAAGTTACGGAGACGTAAACACAGACACACAAACACACACACATACACACACACACACACGCACACACACACACACACACACACACACATATATATATAATATATGTATACATATATACGACGGGCTTCTTTCAGTTTCCGTCTACCAAATCCACTTACAAGTCTTTGGTCGGCCCGAGGCTATAGTAGAAGACACTTCCCTAAGGTTCCACGCAGTGGGACTGAACCTGGAACCATGTGGTTCGTAAGCAAGCTACTTACCACACAGCTACTGGAAGGGTGAGTGAAGGTGAAAGAAATGCTAACTCCCGGTGAATTTGTGAAAAGATGGGTAACTGTGACAAAAGCGGTTAGGGTCAATGAACCAACATTAAGCATGCGCCTGTTGATTGGAGAACACCATTTGGGAAAGGGTTTGTGACTTTGGTGGTTAAGGTAATCTTGTACCTATGGGGTTCCTTGATTGACCCTTGTAAGAGCTTCTCCAAAAAAAGGGTACTTTATTATTCCCGTTTTCACATACTTTTTATACTACGCACACTTGTATCTCATTTCAGCATCTATTATGAAATTTACCACACAAATTGTAAACTGTCCTTGTGATGTCCTCCCTCTTCTCTGATCTTGTGACTAATAAAAGAAAATCACTGTGCCGCGCCGGGCAAAATGCTAAGCAGTGTTTTGCCCGATCTTACGTTCTGAGTTCAAATCCCGCCGAGATCAATTTTGCCCTTCATCCTTTCGGGGGTTGATGCAATAAATACTAGTCAAGAACTGGAGTCGATATAATCGACTAGATCCTTGTTCCTCTTACAGAAACGGTTAATCAATCGTCGTCGTCGTCATCGTCGTCGTCATCATCATCATCATCGTCATCATCATCGTCGTCATCATCATCGTCATCGTCATCGTCATCATCGTCATCATCATCGTCATCATCGTCATCGTCATCATCATCGTCATCATCATCATCATCGTCATCATCATCATCATCATCATCATCATCATCATCATCTCATCATCATCATCATCATATTCATCATATTCATCATCATCATCATACTAAGACATGATAATTAAATTAGCAGCGTTGTTGTCTTGCTGTTTGGTCACAAAAAACTAAAATCTCAAACATCTTAGCATTTTTACACTCTCAGAGCTGAGGTAAGAGTTTGTGTGTTATGCCAAGAGTACCAATTCTCTTCATCTCTCTCGCTAGGTCTTGATATTTATTACTTCCGCTTTAGCGAAGGCGGAGTTATTGTTTTTCAGTTGTGTTTGTTTGTCTGTTTGTCTGTGGACAAGGTATCTCAAGAACCGCTGGATAGATTCGGATGAAACGTTCAGGGATGCTTGGCCTCGTAACTGGTAAAAACTTATTAGATTTTGGGATCGATTCGATACCTGACAAGGATTCTGGATCATTTTGCTTGTTCTTTTTACTTAATTTTTCAGAGCGGTCGAGTTCACTTTTAGTATTCTCGTTTGTGAGAGCAGTCGAGTTTATTACAGATATTCTCATTTTAAATACCATTTCTGACTAATCGTTGAGACAACGTTGATGTAGTCTTGACGGAGGTTTGAGCTCTCTGGGTGCACTTTTTTCTTTTTTTTTTTCAATTTCTTTGGTGTACACACTATTAATACATAAAACTGCAAAATCTATGATTTGACATTTTCCTTTTGTCCACAGTAATCATAAACCTAGTCTTTGTGCATCAGTAGAATAGCCAGTCTTTACAAAGAAGTCCTAAACAATTCTATACATTATCATTCAAATTTATAATGTGTAGGAGAGTCGGTTGCCATTTTTTGTAGGTCGAAAACATATAAGAATATATAATGTTTCCTTTTATTCATCATGAACTTCCTTTTATGTTTTGAAGTCTAAGTAAAACCACTTCACACTGAAGAACTCGACAAAGATGTCACACAACTATTATGGAGACACAGTAGAAAAGAAAAAAATGAGATTCCAAAATTGTGGAGAAGATTAGAAAACTAATATGTGTAAAAATATTTAATACCACACTTGAATATATGTAAGCATGTTTAAGTCTGCAGATATATGCATGCGTGTGTGTGTGTGTGTGTCATAGATATGTACAAACATGCATGTGTAAATATATGTATATATATATATATATATATATATATATGTATACATATACGCACACA
>NC_043003.1:98883253-98938253 GCF_006345805.1 Octopus sinensis
ATATATATATGTATGTGTATATATATATATGTACGTGTATTATATATATATGTTGTATGTATGTATGTATGTATGATGTATGTATGGATGTATGTATGTGTATGTATGCATGTATGTATGTGCGTATGCATGTATATATAGTATATATATATATATATAATATATTATATATATATATATATATATATATATGTATAATTTCTTTAAAATTATTGAATTGCCCGATTCCTCCAAAATATATGAACGAGTTAATCTTTACATATTTGCTAGTAACTATCCAACAACTGGATATTATTGTGTACGTGTGACCCTTATCAAGTCATAATAGTGATTATAGGCAACTTGACATCCCATACTTGATTCCTAAAATAGTACACTTCAAAAGCAACCGCAACATAATTCAGATTTTCAACGACAATATTTTTGCTCACCACGCATTGCAAGTTGACGAAACAATTGTACGTTTTAGAATGTGAAGCCAGTCCCTACGGTAGTTAACTTTACATTTGTTTAGCGCAAAAGGAAGATGGAATTGTTAAAAAATAATAAAATACAAGAGCACTGCAAAATGTACAATTGTTTCGTCAACTTGCAATGCCTGGGAAGGTAAAGCATTGTCACCGAGTCTGAATTACATTTCGGCTGCTTTTTAAGCTGTATTATTTGATAAATCAAACACTATGAAATTTGTTATTAAGTTACATATAATGACTAAATGAACCGATAAATGCCATACGAATACAATGTGATCCAGCTGTTGGATAGTTATTAGCAAATATATAAACATTTACTCATTCATCCTTTGGAATCGTCCAACTCAATAATTTCAAAGAAGAAACGTCATTATTCTATCAACTGCAAGATATATTTTACAACCAAGGAGGCCCATGGAATGCCAGGAGTTAGCATAAGATATTTACATTATTTGATAATTAGCTTAAGGCGCAGGCTGGTAGAATCATTAACACACCGGACAAAAAAAAAGCTTAGCGGCATTTCGTCTGTCTGTACGTTCTAAGTTCAAACTCCATTGAGGTCGACTTTGTCTTTCATCTTTTTGAGGTTGATATGTGTACTAGTTGAGCACTGAGGTCGATATGATCGACCTAACCCCACTTATGCCAAAATTTGAAATCATTATTAAACAGCTAGCTTCTTTTGGCAAATAAATGTCTCTTCCGACAAGGCAGAAATACCTTGGGTTTTTCAAGGTGATGGGAAGTAAGGTATATTTATATACATGTTTTCTCAGAAGTTGATATTACCTGGGGAAAAGCATTAAACTGCATCTGGTAGGGATTCTCTAACACAACTTTAGGGATTGTGGACTTAGCCCTTTTAATCGGCACTACTACCAAGTTCGTTCTGGCTCGATAATGTAGTACCTGTGCAGGGTCTCGCTTATAGCTCAAATAGCTGAAATGGTTCTATGGCTAAAGAAAGTAGAACTTTGAAGACGGTTGATACCGACACATGTGTGACACAGGCCCACCGGTGTATATATAAGTCTTGGTGTCACGTGAATCAGTCTTCTGCCTTGAGGTTAAATGAGCCTTACACTTGAAGAACAAGCTGTGGGAGCGGGAAACAAGAAGGGTAATCTATTAATAAACCAACAAAGGGCAACGAGAAACCGCTGTATCATGCATAAGAGAAATCACGAATATTCAGATTTTGACCTGGACCGTCGAGGATTCTAGACATGGCACATGAAGGAATAACAACCTTAATTACTAAGGTAAATGACGTGAAAGAGTTTATAGAGAAGAGAACTAAAACCATCTTCTTTAAATATTACCTTCTCCGATATTCTTATTCTAGTCAAAAGTATTCATATGTTCTTTCATTCAAAAACTGACCCGATAAATAAACGTAAGCTACCAGTCCTTCATTTCTCAATACCCCCATCTCCTGCGGAATTTCCGGATAAGACGTCGAGGAAGGAAACTAAGGACTATTAGTTCTTTAGTTTGGCACCCTATCCTTCCTGCCAACTCGTCACTCTTCCTCTGGTATAGATAACATATAGGTTCCACTCTAAAAGACTCTGGAGTACGATTTCATTACTTCCGATTAAATTGTCGATTCTGTATGATTTCAATACATCCAATTAAATTGGCTTCAGTTCAAGCATTGTTTTGTTTTTGTAATTATTACTACTGAATAAAATCCACATCAGGTCTGTTTGAGTAAACTTATGATGAAAGATGTTCCATTCAGACCAGATCAATTTGGTCACTTTTAATGCTTTGTTTCTCCAGAATTATATTACACTATGAGTCCTTCCTCTTTTAATGGTTTAGAGAGAGAGAGAGATGAGGGACATCTGAATGTTATTTATTGTAGGTCGACCGATCACGCTAAAGCTGCTTGTTGACTTGGAGACAAGCTTTTTTCTATCAATTCAGTGAAGAGAGAGAACGTATGTGTTGGGGGTTCTCGGTGATAGATTGAAATTAAATTCTGTAAGATTTTTGGTTTGACGATCTAGAGGTTCAGCGTCCCAACTACCCTACGATACTGCTGTAAGAATAATGATAACAACATTATAGACACAAGGCCGGAAATTTGGGGTGAAGGGGCTTAGACGATTACATAGATTCCGAAGGTATCAAGAGCAAAGTCAACCTCAAAAGAATTTGAACTCAGAACGACAGGAGGGACGAAATGCCGCTAAGCATTTTGCCCGGCATGCTAACGATTCTGCCAGCACACCAACTTTCAACATCCCTTAACCTTTACTTGCCCTAGGGTACTGGGTGTTTCCCGGCAAGTGATTGGATCAAACATGCAGATGAAAAGTAAATAATAATAGTAATAATGCTTTCTGCTAAAGGTACAAGGCCGGAAATTTGTTGGGAGAGGACTAGTCGATTACATCAACCCCAGTGAATAACCGGTACTTAATTTATCGACCCCGAAAGGATGAAAGGCAAAGTCGACCTCGGCGGAATTTGAACTCAGAACGTAGCGGCAGACGAAATACCTATTTCTTTACTACCCACAAGGGGCTAAACACAGAGAGGACAAACAAGGACAGACAAACGGATTAAGTCGATTATATCGACTCCAGTGCGTAACTGGTACTTATTTAATCGACCCCGAAAGGATGAAAGGCAAAGTCGACCTCGACAGAATTTGAACTCGGAACGTAGCGGCAGGCGAAATACCGGTAAGCATTTCGCCCGGCGTTCTAACGATTCCGCCAGCTCGCCGTCTTTCAATATCTCTTAACCTTCACTTGTCCTAGAGTGCTGGGTGTGTTCCAGCACGTGATTGCATCAAATATACAGATTAGCATTTTCGGGGAAAGGGCTAAGTCGGTTACATCGACTCCAGTGCTCAATTGATACTTATTTTATCGACCCCGAAAGGATGAAAGTCAAAGAGGATCTCAGCAGGATTTGAATTCAGAATGTAAAGAATCAGAACAAATACTGCAAAAAATTTTGCCCACGTTCTTGCTTTTCTGCCAATCCACCACGTTAATAACTATTGCTAACCTAAGTTCAAAACCAAAACTTGGTGGTCGAAGGAATTAGATGATCAAGTAAACCGATGCTATATTTTAGCCAGCCGGTGAGTTCAAGTGCCACCGAGGTCGACTTTGCGATTCTCCCTTCGAAGGGCCGGTACAATAAATACCAGTCGAGCACAGAGATCTATGTAATCAACTTTTCCTTGTTCCCAATATTGCAAGTTTTGTACTAAAATTAGAAGGAATATTTTATCTACCCGAAAAGATAAAGATGTGTTTACCTGGATGAGATTTCAATCCAGAATCTAAAGATCCGGAATAAACATCGAATAGCATTTTTTTCCGATGAAAGTATTTTTCGAACCTAAAATATTATATTTATTGTAAGGTGGAGCGTTCACGCTAAAGCTGTCTTGTTGCCTTGGAAACATGTTTTGTATTTTTTCTATCAATTCAGGGGGCTTTTGGGGGTTTCTCAGCATATTAGGTCTGATGCTCTATAGGTTATTTAGCAAGGCATTTTGCTCGAAGCTCTAACGATTCTGTCAATTCATTATTTTCTTACTTAAGTAGATCAGAGAAATACACAAAAGAGCTTTAACCGATTTAATCGACCCCAATAGTTTAACAGATACAATATTTTATCAACCCCGGAAGTATGAATGGCAAAGTTGACATCGGCGGGACTAAGGGCTTCAAATATAGGCTCAATGCTACATATTTTCGAGAAAGGTGTAAACAAATTAACTGACCCTATACGACTAATACTAATGTTATCCTCAGAGGAATAATAAAAGACGATATGGGTTTGACTTATGAGTAACCTGTACATATAAGTATGCATGTATCTGTAACAACGTGCAATTTTATCTCTACTACATTTGTATGTAAGTGTGCATGTGGTAGGTCTGTTGGTTTAGATAACAACAAAGTACAGCTGAAAGTATTTCAGTGTTGCTGCGAAGATAAGTCAAGTGCATTCAACTCACCTCCCTGCAACCTCCCCGCTTAAGTTTCACATTATGCCTATCTGTCCATTTCTCACTCTTTCACACATGATGTCTGTCTGTCCGTTTCTCGCTCTTTCAAACTATATCTGCATTTCAGTTACGCTATCTCCCTATATCACTCTATCTCTCTATCCGCGCGAGTCTCTCTCTGTGTGTATATATATATATATATATAATATATATATATATATATAATATACATATATAGGCAAAGGCATGGCTGTGTTATCAAGAAGTTCGCATTGTACTCACGTGGTTTCAGATTCAGTTCCAGTACGGCCATGCTGGAGCCCCGCCTTTAGTCGAAGAAATCGACCCAAGGACTTATTCTTTGTAAGCCTAGTATTTATTCTGTGGGTCTCTTTTTCGGAACTGCTAGATAAACAGGCACATAAACACACAAACATCGGTTGTCAAGTGATGTGGGTGGGGAAAATAGATGCAAAGACACACACACATAATATATATATATATATATGTGTATGTATATACATATATTATATATATACATATGTATATACATATATATATATATATGTATGTATATATATATAAATATATACATATATATATACACACGATGGGTTTCTTTAAGTTTCTGTCTACCAAATCCATTCACAGGACATAGGTCGGCCCGAGGCTATAGTAGAAGACACTTGCCCAAGTTGCCACGCAGTGGGAATGAACTCGAAACCGTGTGGTTGGGAAGCAAGCTACTTACCACACAACCACTCGACACAAAATATGGGGGCTTAGTTCACAGGGGATCTAAACGACTAAGTACGCTAGATAAATGCTGTAACGGATTACTAGGGCTCCAATTTATGGAGCCATTGCAAATTTTCGATCAAGCGGTTATATAATTGTTAAAGAGGAGAACAAACGTTGATATGTTTGCGTCTACTTCTGGATATTTACACTATAGGGACTTTAACCTACATGGATTTACACAGGATTGCACCTAAGGACTTACAGACTTACTTCTACACGATCGGAAAATTGAACTGTGAACTTTATGCTTCTTTCTTCTTCTCTTCCTAGATCTCCTTATTCCTCTATTCCTGTCCTGTGTGTCGTCATTTTATTAATCTATACCCTTCTCGTTTTTCCAATTTGTCTCCGATGACGGAATATCCCAGAAACAGGTGTAAGACTTTGAATCTTTTCCAATAATAATAATGTATGACTTTGCCGTGCCCTAACGTTATCCTCTTAAACAATTATATATATATATATATATATATATATATATATATATATATATATATATATATATATATATATATATATACATATATAGTATATATGTATACTATGTATGTATGTATGTATGTATGTATATGTACGACCCGTGTATACCGTTGGCGATTTTTTTCCTTCGTCTTCCCTTCCTTGGATCTTTCCTTTTCCTATGTTTCTGACGAAGAGCTCCGCACGAAACGTTAAATCCTCCTTATTTCTTTTGTTGTGTTTCCTCCTTGTGGTTTCATGTTTGGATTAACTATATATATATATATATATATATATATATATTATATATATATATATATATATATATGAAGCCCACATAAACATATTTATGCATATGCGTATAATATACATAAAAATTCACATGGACTTTCTCTATTCAAATCACCCTTCATTTACAGATAATAAAAAAAATCTGTTCAACAGCTAGAGATGTTGGCAATGCTGTGCAAAGCCACCACATCTGTAATTGCCTTTTGACGTCAGTTTCTCTCCGCCTGCTTATCTTTCTTGTCTTTCTACCTGGCTTAACGCAAGCTTGTCTCCCCCCCTCTCTCTCTCCCACTGTCTATCTGAGACTGCCGATCGACTTGGTTGCTTCTACGTCAGTCTGTCAGATGCTATTTATGTTTATCATTGTTGTTCTTGCTGCAGTTGTTCAACCAAAAGTCATATTTAACTAGACAGACCAATAACTAAAGGCATCACATACTTTTAGGGGCTATCTAAGGTTAGAGTTATCAAATGATTCATTTCCTTTATTTATAATGTTATTTAAGTAATGTGATTTAAGGGACAGTTGACTGTCAAATTTTAGCAGATAGTTTCTTATATATATTTTTACACACACACACACAACACACACACACACACACAAAAGCACACACAGTAACATACACACACACACTCACACATAAACACGCATGGTAATATTTACTGCTTTTTTTTACTGTAATTTTTACTCTGAGTAAAAATGGATTTTTTTTTTAAATGTTCGCTACCTAACAAAAACTATATCAGGTAAGCAAACGACCTTCTCCAAATGTATTAAAAGTGCAAAAACATATTCAGAACACTATTTCAGGAAATTATCCTCCGTTCTCTTTGTACATATAGAAGAGAAATTTAGTTGAGACAAAATGAATAAGGCAAAACAAGGTAAATTTGCTTCTTCAATTCTCAAGGAATTACATCTGTAAAGAGACTCAGTATAAACCCCCGGTAGAGACAATATCTTCAATCAACAACCTCACGATATTGTATACTGTGCGACGTATACTGTGCCACAGCTCGTGAGCTGAAACTAGAATCAATCAATCAATAATAATAATAATAATAATGGTGGCGATGGTGGTAGTAGTAGTAGTAGTAGTAGTAGTAGTAGTAGTAGTAGTAGTAGTATAGTAGTAATTTAGTCTTTTATTTGTCTCAAGGGTCGCATACAAAACATTAATTGACATACAACATATAAGACAAAAACAGGACTATACAATGGGTTTTTGCGTGTACACAATGTAATAACAATAAAAATTGAACAAATTAAAACTCCCAATAGGGAAGGCGCTTTAAGGTCCTCGTGGAAAAACCCACAAAAGCCACGGGTGCCTGAACAATAGGGCAAGAGTCCTTCTCCTTTTTTTTACAGGTGCTCGCTCAGAATTGGTCCTTTAACACTGGCCATTCTTCCAACATTCACCTATCTTTCAACAAACTTGCTACAAGGCAAAATTTCCCTATCCACCCTCAACTTTTTTTTCAAGTGAAACTTTAAAAAGTTGATGAGGGCTTGCCCAAAGAGGAAAGTGTCTGTCTTTAATCCTCATTCGCTACAACCACTAGAGAAATAAAAATTACCTGCCCCTCCCAGCCAAAAGAGGGCGGTGGAGCAATCTTCACAATAATAGCCGAATTCGTCCTACACGTGCCAGCAGGTGTTCAACATAAACCTACAGGTCCGTAATACTCGGGCACTGGCCTAGGGCGTGAAGAACGGTTTCATCGTTCTGAACGCACCTCGGGCAGGACCGGCTGACAGTACTTCCGTATCTGTAAAATTTATCCCGAACAGGCAGCAACCCTCGGTAGCACTGCCAGGCAAGGGATTTCTGGAAGTTAACCATAGTCCCAAGCCCGAAAGTTCTCCGAAACGGACCGGTTAGTTGATCTTCATCGACGCCTAGAGTTTCCCTGAGGACATCGTCACAATATCCCTCCACTAGCCCTCTATAGAACGTTAGAGCGGAACTACCACCAACCGCATTGTTCGCCTGGCGGAGGGTTGTGAGTGCTTGACGGCACTCGAAGTGCCAAGCGCCCCTCCTCGGTCTACGCCTTATCTAGGATTACAGCTCAGTCAAAGAGTAACTGCTCAACTAGGTATCAGGACGACACAGAAAATGACCAACTATATCAATAGACCTCCTTAGTAGAAGGTAGCAATATAAAGAGATCGGATCTCCGCGGGCGGATGTATCATTTCTCAATGAACTTACTAGAGGAGTAAATGTTAAGACGAAACGAGCTAGAAAAATCAAGCAAAAATATAATATCAAAGATTTTATAAACATCTCTGCAACCAAGGAACAATTGAAACAAAGAATACAGCTGAAGGCCCAACGGCTTAAAATGTATGACAAACGAATCAAATTTTATCAACAAAACAAGATATTCAAGACAGATGCAAAGGAAATTGGCAAAAGTAAGATAGAAGTGAAGGAGCCACCTAAGACTGAGGAAATGGAAGAGTTCTGGAAGAAGATATGGAAAAACAAAAAAGAATATAATGCTGAAGCTGTCTGGATAGAGTGTGAGAAAGTGAGACTGGATGAAGTTAGAGAGCAGAAATGGGATGCAATAAGAATACAAGAGCTAAGATGTGTTCTTAGGAAGTCTCACAGTTGGAAAACCCCAGGACTGGGCCGAATTCCTGACTTCTGGCTAAATTGTCTGACAGAAGTATACAAAAAATTACGCTGCATCTCTGACTGATGTCATCAAGAACCCAGAGCAAATACCTGCCTGGCTGACCGAAGAAACAACATACCTTCTACCAAAAACTGAAGACAGAAAAAAAACTCCAAAGAACTACCAACCAATAACATGTCTCAACACAACCTACAAGATCCTTACGACGATACTAACTGAAAGAATATACACTTCACTTCAACACAACAAGCTCAAAAAGGTTGTAAAAGGAATTCTTATGAGTGCAAAGATCAATTACTCATAAGTAAAATTATTGTAAAGATTTGCCGAGTATGGCATGGATAGAATACAGGAAAGCGTTTGATAGTGTCCCACAAAACTGGATCATCAAGTCTCTTGAAAGATATAAGATCTTTCTTGTCATCTCCAAATTCTTATAATGTAGCATGGCCAAGTGGAACACACGTCTCCTTCTAAACCATAGTAATGGGATGAGCCAAACTAACAATATCAACATCAAACGAGGCATCTTCCAAGGTGAATCCTTCTCCCCATTCACTCTTTTGCATGACACTGATCCCACTCTCAAAGGAACTAAATAACACCAGGTATGGGTTCAAAGTTTACAATACGACAATAAACCATCTGTTTTATATGGATGATCTGAAAATGTTTGCTAGAAACGACGAAGAGCTAGCAGGGCTGCTAACAACTGTTACAGAATTCAGTATTTACATCGGGATGGACTTTGGCCTTGATAAGTGTGCTAAAGCAACTTTGGATCTTTTCGGTTTGAACGTCAGTTTTTTCTAGCGGTGTCATATGAAATTGTCACCCATAATTATGACCCTAGTATCGATCTATTGCATTTCAATCTATTTTAGGGTTACGGTTAGTTAGGGTTAGGGTTAGGGGTGGGGGAAGGGTATATTTTTTTCTTCAGAAATGTAAATAAACCCAATCTGTTTCTTAAACGAGGTAAAGAAGCCACGGCACAGAATGTTTTCACCTCAATAGACGTAATTGATTGGTTGAAATTGCAGAAATTGAAAAAAAAATATACAACAAGTATCTTACAAACTATAGAATTTTCTCAATAAAGCCAAGAGAAAAAAATGTTTTATAAACACATTCTACCAGTATACAAAGTTTAAAAGTGTTTAGTTACGTGGAAATTATTTTTAAAAACTGCCGTTCAAACCGAAAAGATCCGCAAATTTTGTAAGAGGCAAGCCCAGGCTAACAGCTTCCATTAAATCAGATAACAACACTACCATCAAGGAGCTTGACCCACAAGATCATTACAAATACCTGGGGATAAACGAAGGACATGGTATACAACATGCTACCATGAAGGAAAAATAAGAAAGGAATATTACAGGAGAATAAGACTCATACTAAAAACTGAACTCAACTCGAAAATTTGCATCGAAGCAATTAACACGTTTTTTTTTTGTGTTGTACTAGTGAATGTCTAATACATAAAAAAATAAAATAAATAAAAAATAAAAAAAATAAATAAAAAATAAAAATAAAAAAAAGTTTGTTTTAAACCTTGGGATTACATAGAAAGTATTTTGCGTAGGATATGAGCAGTTCCCATGAGCACTATCTTTTGAATTTCTGCCATTTTGGGGTTTCCTGGTATCTGAGTTAGGTAGCTATCAGTCCCTTTCGTTATCATTTCCAGGGCACCTATGACAACAGATATTGTTTTAGTCTTCAGCTTCCATATTTTGCTGATTTCTATTTCAAGATCTTTATATTTGCTCAGTTTTTGGTAGGTCTTGACAGATACGTTTATATCGATTGGGACAGTCATATCAATGAGGAGGCATGTTCTTTGTCTGAAGTCTTTCAATATGATGTCTGGCCTATTTGCATCTATCTTCCTGTCAGTTTGAATGGTGAAGTTCCAGAGGAGTGAGATGTGGTCATTTTCAAGCACTGGAGGTGGATTGTGTTCCCACCAGTTTTTTCATGGGGCAAATCCAGGTTTTTGCAAATTACCCAGTGAATATATTGTGCAGCTCTATCATGCCTATTGAGGTACTCTGTAGGCGCTAGAAGACTGCACTTGGAGACAACATGATCAATGGTTTCATTTTGTTGTCGACATACACGACATGTTGGGCTACTGCCGTTCTTTAATATGTTGGCCTGGTAGTTTCTTGTTGGTAGGCATTGATCTTGAGCTGCTATGATGAACCCCTGTTTCAGATTTTAAGCCAGAGGCCATTAGCCATTGATGGGTCAGGGCTTTGTCGATATCTGCATTATTCACTCTCTTTGGGTATTTGCCATAGAGAGGTTTTTCTTGCCATTTATTATTCAGAATATCTAAGGCCGCAGTTTTGGCACGGGTTTTCATGCGCCTAGCTTTTTCTGTGCTTGTTTCTTGTATGTCTATCTCTAATTCCGAATTGGTTGTATTCGGAATTCACTTAGATATTCCTTTGCCTGTTTTGTGACTGAGTATGATGCTTTCTTGTTTTCATGTTTTGAGACAAGTTTTAACATCCAGTCCTCAGAGTTTTTCAGGTAGGTGTCTAGGCCAATTGTAGCAATCTTCATTGTTATTGCCAGTTGCAAAAGACCACGGCCTCCCTCTTTTCTTGGCAGATAGAGTCGTTCTGTATCTGCCTTAGGGTGGTGCATTCTATGCATTGTTAACAGTTTCCTTATTTTTCTGTCGAGCTGACATATTTCAGTAATTGACCAGTTAACAATATTGAAACTGTAAGTCACGACTGGTATGGCTAATGCATTGATCGCTTCGATCCTGTTTCTTGCATTCAGCTCTGTCTTGAGTATTGCTCTCACTCTTCGATAGCATTCTCTCCTGATCCTTTCCTTCATCTCTGAATGCCTTATTCCGTTCCCTTCAATTACCCCTAGGTACTTGTAGCTCTCCGCTGGGTCTAGTTCAATTACCCCTAGGTACTTGTAGCTCTCCGCTGAGTCTAGTTCTTTTATGACATTCTGCTGGTCAAGGTTAACGTTAGATGTTTCTGTCATTTTTCCTTTGATAAAGGTAGCTTTTGCACATTTATCGAGGCCGAATTGCATTCTGATGTCGTCACTGAATTGTTTGACTATCGCTAGTAAGCCCTTGAGCTGTTGGTCATTTTTTGCAAAAAGCTTTAAATCATCCTTATAAATGAGATGATTTATATTTTTATCAAACATTTTATACCCGTACTGCGCGTCATTGAGCAGCTTTGAGAGAAGTATTAAGGATAAACAAAAGAGGAGTGGTGACAGTGAGTCACCCTGGAAAATGCCACACGAAATTTTTACATCACCAGCATTTAGGGATTCATTGTCACTGTTCAGAGTTATTATTATTATTATTATTATATTATTATTATTATTATTATTATTATTATTATTATCATTATTATTATTATTATTATTATTTAGGCGCAGGAGTGGCTGTGTGGTAAGTATCTTGCCTACATATTCAGTCCACAGCAGGACGAAAGTCTCAGCATGTTCTCTCTGCCAAACACAACCTGATGTAGAATCTGTAAATTTTAAATTGAGCTCATACTGGTTTGATGAGCCTACTCTGCCACACTGGCAAGGCACAGCTTGGCAGAAAGGTTACAGTTTATTTTATATACTCATACCCAAGAATTGTTAAGTAGATTACCTCACCTCTGTTGCTCAACTGGTATTATATATATATATATATATATATATATATACTGAAAGGTTGATAGTGTGGCCGCTAGCATCTCCGGATCTCAACCCTATCGAAAATCTTTGGTCGGTCATTAAACAAGATGTTTACCTTGATGGACGCCAATTTATGTCGGAAGATGCCTTATGGGCGACCATCAAAGCTGCCGTAAAGGTAGTCCAACATGCTACTATTAAGAAATTAACAGATTCTATGACTAATAAGGTTTTTGAAGTTATCCGTCGAAATGGCCCTCATGTGGTTAAATAATTCATTATGTCACTAAATGTTCTAATATTATTATGGTTTTCCGTTAAATATATACTCAATGTATGCTTAATACGTATCATTACCCTTCATTTTCTGAAAATAAATGTCTAGATGGGTTGTTTTTATTTAAAAGCTATTAGCGTGGTTCACCCCCAAACGGAAGAATCTGAAATAAATAAATAAATATGTATGTATGTATGAATGTATGTATGTGTGTGTGTGCATGTATATATATATATATATATATATATATATATATGCGTGTGTGTGTATGTATGTATATATGTATGTTTGTATGTATGTGTGTCCTATGAGGATGAGATACGGTAAGCAGTTGAGATATCTTGTAATCAGTTTGACATACATTAGATTCTGTATGATAGCGTTGATCATAGCTGACAGTAGATAATGAACTCTGACCTTCTTCTTATTCTATATTATAGTTCATGCTCTGTTTCGTGAGTGTGGGGCGGAGGGACTTGGGATTTTTAAAGATTATTAGATTATTTTACCTTGTTTTTGTTCTTATTAGATTATTGTAACCGACTCGTCACCATCATCAACGCTGTCATCATCAGTTCTATTGATCCTCATCATCATTCTCATCATCGTCGTCGTCGTTGTCATCATCATCATCATCACCAACATCGTTACCACTATCGCTAACACTATCGTCATTACTACCACTTTTTCTATTATTATCATCATCATCACCACCAATAACAACATCATCATCATCATCATCTTCTTTACCACCACCTTCACTACCACAAACATCACACCGCAACCACCATCATCACCACCATCATAACCGTCATCACCTTCACCACCACCACCACCAACAACAACAACAACAATAACAATAACAACAACATCCTCATGATTACCACCACTGTACCATTATCATCATTCTTGCCCCCCCACCACCACCACCTCCCCGTCACCGCTTAACACCACCAACACCATCACCATCACTATCACTCCTATCAGCACCAACCTTTATAACCACCAAAATCACCATCACCACCACCACCACCACCACCACCATCATCATCATCATCATCACGATCATTATTGCCGTCGCTAAATTGGAAACCCCGTTCTTCCATTGTCATCTTCGTAGCCGTCTTTGATACATTATTATCATTATCGTTGGCATCCTACTCGTCATCATCCTCGTAGCCATTTACACTGTCATCGTTTTCATGATCATCCAGATCCTCCTCTACTTCCTCATCTTTATCACATTCATCGTTTTCTTCTTTTTCCTTTCCTCCTCCTCCACCTTCATCATCATCATCATCAACAGCAATTTGCCATCGTAATCACAGCCCTAATCATTCACTATTTCTCATCCTCTTCCTTCTCAGAACCACCACCAACATCATCCTCACCATTATTATCGTCGTCATCGTTGTCGTCGTTATCGTTTTGGCTGTCGCGATCATGACCAGTTGCGATAAACAGTTCATTATCCTGATCTTAGGAATCTTGAGATTGTGCAAATATTTCTTCACACATTTCAAAGACCCTATTCGGTTGACGGTTACATTATTAATAACAAGCGATGCGTCTTACGAAACGGAGAAAATAGGACAGACTCTGTCAATTTTAAGGAACAGCAGATTAGATAAGGAGATAATGGTCCGATTATAGAAGATGAACAGAAAGGCATTGCAGCGAAGTTCGAAAAATGTGTTGCATGCATACTGAAGGATGCTCTGAAATATGAAGGACCGAATGCAGTTAGATATGTTCGGCGTGTTTAATCGAGGCATAGCTACAAATTTGCGCACCTGGAGTGTGCTATCTGATTCCAGAAATGCGTGGTTTGGGTGCCACGCCGAACTGTTGGTAAAGAGCAACAAAATGAAGTTGCCTGGTTTCAATAATTATCAAAACGGCTTGCCCCCCACCATACACACAAACTCTCAGCCAAAGGCGTGATATTCTATGATTGCCGGAACTTGAAGGTCAAATATTAGTGGTATTTGTTATATTTGTTCGTTAATGTCTTGGCAGTTAATTACTGCAGATTGCATACTGGGAGCATCTCAAGTTGCATGATACTCTAGAATGGCAAGACAGTCGAGAAGGTATTCTAACAAGGGTGACACAGACCCATAACTCTGTTCAATACATAATTAATGGCTTTTTTAAAGGTACTCACCAAGTGATCGGTGCATATTATCAATATGTTTAGACGAAGAATCACAAAAATTGTACAACTCTCGACAGATCTATGCACAACCTCCAATACTTACAATACATCGGAGAGCAGGTCAGCACAAGATGAAATCTTGGTTGAACTCGGATCAATTTAGATCGGTTCAAAAAGTTTGAAATAACCAACAATTCTATCTAGCTGCTGGTCTAAGCATAGCCAGCGTCGATTCATTCTTCAGAGTCTAAAGAGGTAAAATCTATGATGACATTCCGACGGGTGGTAGAACAGAGTTTATGGTAAGGTACTCCTTAGCTGGATCGACACCCGGTTAAAGTGTTTGGTGTCTGGTTCGGAAGAGAGCCGTATGTGATAAAAGGTTGGTAAAATTCGCAAAACAGGTAACCAGTCTCATTTAAAATTTGACGGAAAAGTAAACATTTCTAAATGGTCCGACGAAGGTATCGAATATCTATATCGCTTTGCTGGTGTACTAGTGCGTGATCGTGGTACCTTGCCCCAAGAAACAACTAATAGATTACAGTGTATGTACTTAGTTCTTGTGAAGGAGACATAATCTGCAGGTCAGGACATAGTTTTATCTGCGACCAAGGCTCTCTACAAGTGTGTGCTTAGATGCCCAGAAAACGATGCTCAAATAGGATGACACAACTGCAGAAAATGCTAGATGACGACCATTGGAGTGGGGTAGCTGAATGAAATGTTTTTTCTTTTCCGCAGCTTTTAATGAAATCTGCTCCATCAAACACAGAAAAAGATTTGGCCTTCGGCATGTGGCGTTTGAAATGGCGCCAAGTTCTCTCTGAACTCTAACTCCTGGATGACGCTCTTGGTGAAAAATTAGTTCTCGCATTCTGTTGACTGATAAAGGTGGATATGAGCTACTCTTCTCGCATTTTCGCAGCGCTCCAATGTGAGTTGAGTTAGGCCATCGAGATAGGCACTCCCTCTTTCCAAATGCTCGACCTGATCAGTTGAGCAAAGTGCCGTTGGGATAATGCAAACATCTGCTTCGAATCTAGTAGTGAATGCTTCTCTTGACTCATGGAAGACGAATATATGCCAATTTTGCTATATTGCCTCTTCCACCGAGGGCCACCGAACGGGGCTCTTTCCCTTCCTGTCTTGGAGCACGTGCCTTAGTTTTGGCAACGCAGCCGTCGTGTTTCGTGTTGAAGCAATGGTTAAGGGACATTCTCGACACTACCACGCCGGTCACGATGGCTTATTAATTATCCCTCTAATCTATTGTTCTCTATCACCATTTCTTTTCTAAAACTTACCGATTCCACTCTGCTCACTCTCATCATTGTGTTCCGCCACACCAGTCGTTAACGATTGTTCCTGTCAACCGTCGTGAATCTAAAATCTTAATTCGCTTCTGTAGAGTCATAATCACAGGCGAGTGGTGGACGACCAAACTTTTCTTCATACTTATATCAATTCTGATAGAGGAAGCTTATGTTCAAAGGCAATATGACCACGACCATACACTGTATTTAGAGACATATATGAAAACATTACCTAAAATGTTCTTCGTACTGTAAGACAGTGGAATGCAGTTTCAAGGAAATTTGGTTGCGATTATTAGCAGATGGGGAGGCGCATGGTTAAGTGTTCAGTGTGTTGCGATCGTGATCGTAACATTGCAGTCCCAATTCCTGGGTCGAACTATGCGTTGTGTTCTTGAGCAAAATACTTCCTTTTACAGTGCCCGACTCTACTCAGCCCCATTCTACTCACCCGTCCAGTGAAGAATATATACGCCACAGATTCCAGGAAATCGGTCTTATGAGCTTATCGCTTGGGAAAGATTTTTGATGTCTTTTTTTTTTATTAGCCGGTCCAGAAGTGGCGAAGTGGAGGTTCTCTTGTTGGATCCCATTTATTTAATTGCCTTTCACATTTTTAGGGGTCGAAGAAATAACTACCAGTAGAGCACCGGGGTCGGTGTAATCGATTAGCTCCCTCCCGCAAAGCTTCAAGTTTTGTGCCAACTGTAGAAAGTAACTGGTAACAATACGAGGAACCGAGCAAAACATCTCAACGAATCTCTTGCAACGTTCGTACGAAATTCTTCAAACTTTTTTTTTAATGTATGTTCGCGTTGTTGTTGCTGCTGTTCCTGCTTCTCCTGCCCTTTCTACCCTTTCTGCTGCTGTTTAGCCCAATTTGGCCCTGTTCAAAAAGAAATATTTGACGATGAAGTTCAAAGCTCTCACCCAGAGCATCAAAGGAGAGATCGTATCTGGAATGTTTTTAATCACAATCCTACAATTAAAAACATTCCATCCACGACCCCTCCTTTTGATCCTCAGGCAATGTACTTCGAACTTCATCATCAAATATTATTTTCTCAGACCATACGAAGTAGTCTGAAGAAGGTTGGCTAATATTTCTTGCAGCTGGACCGACCGCATAGAGACTTCATTTATTGTGTATAGAGGTATATGTATATTTTTCCCACGATTGCAAGTAATTATTCTATAGTCTTGTTAGTTATGTAGCTATTGTTGTTGTCTTCGTTCTTGTTTTACTTGTTGTTTCCTCTTATTTTCATTTTCATGGTGATTATCGCTATTGTTATTATTATTATTATTATTGTTATTATTATTATTGTTATTGTTGTTAGTTTTGGCTATAATAAGAAACCTGTGATTCAAGTATTTGGTAACACTGTAATATCACGTCAGGAAATATCCCATAAGCAGTCAAGTGAGCACTTTTTTCTTAATATATGAATATTTATGATCACACACACACACACATTCTCTCTCTCTCTCTCTCTCTCTCTCTCTCTTTCTCACTTATGCACGTAATTATACGAATACACACACACACTTGCGCACATACATATATTCATACAGAAACACAAACATACACGCACACACACGTGTATGTGTGCGTGTGTGTTGTGTGTGTGTGTGTGCTTGTGTGTGCGTGCGCGTGTGTTGTTGAAGTATGTATTTATGCTCACTACTTGTAATTGAGACAGCAATACTTCTTGTATTTCTAGGTCCAGATGTATTTTTACACTAATGGAGTAAAATAAACACCTTAAGAAGTTGATTCGACTTAATTATCAAATCCACTTTACTGTGTTTGTACACACACTCACACACACACATACACACTTACTTATACACATACACACATGCAAACAGACATATATATATATATATATATATAATATATATATTATATATATATATGTTATATATATATATATATGTATATATACAAAGAGAGAGAGAGAGAGAGAGCGAAAGAGACAGAGATACAAAGAGACAGAGAGATTCAGGTTTGGCGATTTACAGAGGGTTTCGTTGCACCGACGTGATTTCGGGTTTAGTCCCACTGCTTCGAGTCCACTAATGACTTGTCAGTGAATTTGGTAGATAGAAACTATGAGGAACCCGTCACGCGCGTGTGCTTGTGTGTGTATGTGTGAGAGTATTTGTGTGTGTGTGTGTGAATGTGTATGTGTGTAAGTACGAACGCGTGTGTCTGTTCATGCGTGAGCGTCTTTGTATTTGATGCCCACTGTTTGGTAACAGCTGCTGGTTCGTTTACCTCCTCCGTAATTTTACGGTTCGGCATAAGAAAAAGATAGAATACGTCCCCGACCAAAAAGAAATTGAATACGCGAAACTCTGCAAGGCAATGCACCAGTATTACCTAGTTCTTTATTACCCACAAGGGGCTAAACATAGAGGGGACAAACAAGGACAGACATAGGTATTTAGTCGATTACATCGACCCCAGTGCGTAACTGGTACTTAATTTATCGACCCCGAAATGATGAAAGGCAAAGTGGGCCTCGGCGGAATTTGAACTCACAACATAACGACAGACGAAATACGGCTACGCATTTCGCCCGGCGTGCTAACGTTTCTGCCAGCTCGCCGCCTTTGCACCAGCATTACTGTAATCCAATGACACTTCGATGTGCAAAAAACAAAGAGAAAAAAGAAAAAAAACAAAAGAGCAGAAAACATTCACGACCTAGGTAATTTGTATAACTATAACGAAAGTTAGCTGCACAGAGGCATGCATATTAACGTGCATTTGTTCTAGTGTCTTGTCTACTGAGGTTAAAACAGAACAATTGCTATACAGATGACACCTATTGAAGCGCAGAAACACGCGTTTACAGGTAATCCGACTGTCTTGTTCTTGAAGACACTTCACTTTTTTTAAGGATTTAAGGATTTAACATAGGCGCAGGAGTGGCTGTGTGGTAAGTAGCTTGTTTACCAAACACATGGTTCCGGGTTCAGTCCCACTGCGTGGCACCTTGGGCAAGCGTCTTCTACTATAGTCTCGGGCCGACCAAAGCCTTGTGAGTGAATTTGGTAGACGGAAACTGAAAGAAGCCCGTCGTATATATGTATATATATATATGTATGTGTGTGTTTGTGTGTCTGTGTTTGTCCCCCTAGCATTGCTTGACAACCGATGCTGGTGTGTTTATGTCCCCGTAAATTAGCGGTTCGGCAAAAAGAGACCGATAGAATAAGTACTGGGCTTACAAAGAATAAGTCCCGGGGTCGAGTTGCTCGATTAAAGGCGGTGCTCCAGCATGGCCGCAGTCAAATGACTGAAACAAGTAAAAGGAGAAACTGTCCTTGAACAGTTAAAGATAAATCTTGTTCAAATAAATGCCATTGGCCACTCTAATTTATTTCTCTTAGCGCATCATCTTTTTCATTCATAAGCGTGGCTGTGTGGTAAGGAGTATACTTCTCAATCACATAGTTCTGGGTTCAGCCCCAGGAGTGGCAACTTGGACAAGTGTCTTCTGCTGTAACTTCGTGATAACCAAAGTCCTTTGAGTGGATGGAAACTGAGGGCAAGCCCATCATATGTCTGTGCATGTGTGTGTGTGCGTGTGTATGTGTGTGCGTGCGTGCGTGTGTGCGTGGTGTGTGAGTGTGTGTGTGTGTGTGTGTGTGTGTGCGCGTAATGTGTGTGTTTGTATGTCCGTATATGTGTTTCTCCCTCCCCACCGCTTGACAACCTTTGTTGATGTGTTTATGTACCCATGATTATCGGTTCGGCAAAAGACACCAACAGAACAACTGCAAGGCTTACAGAGAAGAAGTATTGGAGTCGATCCATTTGACTAAAAGTTCTTGAAGGCGGTGCCCCAGTATGGCTGCAGTCTAATGACTAAAGCAAACAAAAGAATAACACTGATAGAGCACAGAAAGTGTGTCTAAAGCCAGCTGGAGGAGGTGTCCTCCTGGGGCTACAAACTACAGTAGCATCCACCCTTAAGGGTTAGCCATATTTAAATGGCAAATATACGTCACGATATATATATCATATATATATATATTTCGAGAGATGCAGACAGACAACAGACAGACAGACAGAGACAGACAAATAAACAGAGACGGAGATGGAGAGATAGGCAGATATAGATAAACAAAAACGTAACAGAGTTAGCGTTCTCCACATACGTATACAGGGTCAAACACATATGCGGCGTCAAAGATGCATACACACACACACACACCACACACACACACACACACACACACACACACATATATATATATATATATATATATATATAGGTGTGCATGTGCGTGTATGTATGCTTGTATGTATATATGTATATTCATTAAAGGACGTTTAGCTTTTCCTGGGATGGGCAACTGTGGTTTGTGACGTTCATGTCTCGTCCAGAAGCATTGGCGACGTTGGCAATAAAAATGTAAAAACGCGGACCGGATGTCAGTATACAGTGACTGCCCCCGATATACATATGTATGGATTTTTGAGAAAAAATATATGCGTGATATGTCTTTACGAATGTACTTATTTATTTATATGTATGTAAATATATATATATATATATATATATATATATATATTATACATACGTATGCATATTTTGTAGATGAAAACAGAGACAAGCCCGTCACATGTGTGTGCATGTATATTGGGTGATCCCATAAATAATGCGGTTTTTTCAATTGCATGAACTAAAAGTCAGAGGGAGACGGGATAAACTACCTGCATCAACTTGCCTTCTTAGCGCAATTTTACCTTGACTTCTTAGCGCAAGTTTTGGAGAGCGCAATTCAATTTTAACAGTTATTTTCTCAAAGCTATTATGGAAGTAACAAAGGAGCGTATTCGGCATATTTTGTTTTATGAGTTTAATAAAGGCAACAATGCAACGGAAAGTGCGAGGAATATCAATGCAGTATATGGGGATCGGGCAATAAGCATAAGCCAGTGTCAAAATCATTTGGACAGAAAAAATATGAACACTGTAGACGAGGTCAGAATAGTACTAGAAGAGTATTTTTTGTCACGGACAAGTGAAATTTTGAAAAGGGGCCTTATAGGTCTATCAGATAGATGGAAGAGTAGAAAATGGAGATTATATTTTAGATTAAAAAAGAACTTTTTTTATCGTAATTTTGAAAAGTAGAAGTATACACACACACACACGAGTCGAAACAGCAGGGGCAGCTGATGAAGGGGAATATTCCTTGTATTGTTTGTCTTGTACTCTGCTTTTTCGTTGTTAAAAAAAGTCCGTTTCCTTGATTGATTTTATGTTTTCGTTTCTCGTTGTGTTCTACGTTTATTTGTGGTGTCCTGTACTCATATATATATATATATATATATATATATATATATTATATATATATATATATAATATATATATATATATATGCATGTATATATACATATAGATGTAGGTATGTACATATATGTATGTATGTATGCATATGTTTTATTTATTAAATTGTTATTATATATTATATATATATATATATTATATATATATAATATATATATATATATATTATTGGGGTCATCCATAAATAGTGCGTTTTTTATACTTTTATTTATAGATTTGTGTGTGTGTGTGTATGTGTGTGTATCTCCCTACACATGCAGATTCAGTAAATACTAGCTTCATATATTTAATCCAATAAATTCTGAAACCACTAAATTCCCGATCAACCTGGCGCTAATAATGAACTGCAGTCTTGATCTGGGTCCAGTTACAAATAAGACCTTTAGAAAATATGAATTGTACGAAGATAAGAGGTAATCAAACGGGACTTGGTCCCAAACCATACCATAGGTGAACCCAAAGCAACTGGGAATGAAATCGGAGATCACATCGATTTGCTGACGAACTTAAAAGTTCACTAAATAAAGGCCAAATGAAGTACGTATAAATACCTACATAGACGTATATGTGTGTGTGTGTGTGTGTGTGTGTGTGGTGTGTGTGTGTGTTATAATTTGTTGGTGTATTACATACAATTTTGTGATACAAATCATAAAATGGGACACTACAACATAAAAGTTGGGTATATATCATTATTCAAGGTAAACAAACATTGCTTGAAGAAACATGACTTTCTTCACGAGGATCTTCATTCGACTGAACATGTCAGTTGCTTGAAAATAAACTCAAATTTTATTGCTATGACCCATGAATATAGTTGCAGTGAGTTATCATCGGTTGGGCATCAGAGATTTTGGCTTACTCATTGAAATTGCTGCGAAAAATTTAGGCATATGTCCGCAGATAGAAATTCGTTACTCCTATCTTGCACTAGGCTGGCTAGTAATGTGGAGTTTCTCTGTAACGCATAGCTTCCGTGAACCGAGTGCTAATAGCTAGCCATTACGCATTTTTATTGCAGTAATTATTCCAATATAGAAACGAAACTGGTATGGAGTAATGTAAGGCGGCGAGCTGGCAGAAACGTTAGCACGCCGGGCGAAATGCTTAGCGGTATTTCGTCTGCCGTTACGTTGTGAGTTCAAATTCCGCCGAGGTCGACTTTGCCTTTCATCCTTTCGGGGTCGATAAATTAAGTACCAGTTACGCACTGGGGTCGATGCAATCGACTTAATACCTATGTCTGTCCTTGTTTGTCCCCTCTGTGTTTAGCCCCTTGTGGGTAATAATGAAATAGGTATGGAGTAATGTATTTTGGAATATCTTTTATCTTTTACTTGTTTCAATCATTTGACTGCGGTCATGCTGAAGCACCACCTTGAAGGGTTTTAGTCTAAGGAATCGACCCAGAACTTATTTTTTTAAAACCTAGCGCGTATTCTATTGAACTCACTTGCTGAACCGCTAAGTTATAGGGACGTAAACATACTGGTTGTCAAGCGGTGGGTGGGGGACAAACACATAGATACATGCATATATACACGACGGGTTTCTTTCAGTTTTTTATAATCCACTCACAAGATTTGGTTGGTCAGAGGCTATATATAAGAAGACACAAAAGATAAAAGATGTATAAGTAAATTCTAATATACGCAATGTACTAAATTCAAGAACTTCAATAAACCAGGCAAGTAGGAGAAATATATTCCCTCTCGGAATGTTTAAATTTGAATAGTCAGCAACCAATAGAAAAAACTCCGACTTTATCAGCTAATTTAAATTTTAGCAACAGAAAGACAATCTGTTGAGGAATTGATCTTGTGTTTAAGGCAACTTGTGACCGCAACGGGATAGATCAATCTTGCTATGTCCCATCAGCGAGGCATATTCTTTGCAGACGGCAATGATGACTTATTGATTACGTTTACATACAGAACCAGATGAATTTTAGTTAAAGAGGGGGGTAACACTCATAGTTAGGAATATTGATAATAAGGCGGAGGAGCAGTATTTTAGTGAAGAGTATTTTAATGAAGATCTCGTGATGGTATGTACACATACGATAGGATTTCATTTATATAGTTTGGTGAGCTAAGAATGGTTTCAATACTACAGATTATCCTAACAATTAAAAAACAAAACTCCCAGACGAGATACTACAAATCTGGAAACAGAGATATCAATCAGGGGAGAAAACTCCAATAAAATCAGCTAATTTGAATATACAGACAATAAAGACAATGTGATTAACCAGTGAGCTTTAGTGCATTTTGCACCAAAAGTCAATATGAGGGTTTCTCTCATGGTATCTACCACAGTATAGTTTGTTCTAACAGAACATCCACGTTTAAGTGGGGATAAATGTAGCAAGATATTTTGGCCCACGGTTTACCGAGCAAAGAAGGTCAGTATTTGTATTCAGAACATACGGGATAGAAGCTGGATACTGAAAACCCCACTTAATCCATAATTACTTATTTATGACACTCAACTAATGTATCAACGATTTGTTTTGCTCGAGTAAATTGAGTAAAAGTCTTTGAATACATCTGTACAATTTTATGTTTTTCCTTTTATCTTTATTTCTTTCAGACATTGGCCTGCAGCAGTGTTGAGACATCGCTATGAGAGGTTTTAATCGAGCAAATCGACCTTGATACGCGTATTTTTTTTTTTTGCTCTGCTTTTAATTTTAAAAAAAAAAAATCGATGCTATTCTATGATTTCTTTTCCCGAACCGCAAGATTACAGGGATGTAAACAAACCGACACCTGTTGACGAGCGGTGGTGGGCATATGACGAACACAGATCAAGACAAGCACACAACCATACACGCGCGTATTTATATGTATCTATCTATAAGTATAATATCTCTATGTATATATATATATATATATAATATATATATATAGTTGTGTGTGTGTGTGTGTGTGTGTGTGATGTGTGTGTTCTATATATATATATATATATATATTATATACACATACATTTAACATATATATATTATAAACTATACATATGTGTGTGTGTCTGGTGTCTGTGCTGACCTTCCTCACCACTGACAAGTGGTGTTCATGAGTTTACATTCCCGTAACTTATCGGTTGGGCATAAGAGACCGTTGGAATAAGTACCAAGTTTTAAAAGAGTACTGGGGTCGATTTCTTCGACTAAAATTCTTGAAGGTCGTGCCTCAGCATGGCCGAAGTCTAATGACTGAAAAAAATAAATGATAGAAGATACATATGCGCGCGTGCGTGAGTGCATGTGTGTATTTGTTTGTGGGTGCGTGTGTGTAATGTGTGTTGTGTGTGTACGTGTGTGTACCAAATTCACTCTCATGACATTGGTCGACCCTAGGCTATAGTAGAAGTTACTTTCCTAAGGTGCCTGAACCCGAAATCGTGTGATAGCAAAACCACATGTGCATAATAACAACAACAACAAAAAGTCTAAGTTTACGCACTCATTGACCTACATGATATCAAGACTATAGCGTATTGGTTAACTGATCAAAATAGGTATATCAGATGCGTCATCTATTAAGAAATGTTTTAAGAGATCTGTTATAACAAATAATTCTTTGGTCGAAATTTGAATTCAGAGCTTAGAAACCAACCACTGCAAACATTTCGACCGGATCTGTTAAATATTCCGGCAATTTTCTATCATAGTATTTTATTCATCGACTGGTAGGTTATGTTTTTGCATGTGTTAGGGTGAGCGTGCCTTGGGAGTATTCTGATTTGATGAGGTAAACATACGCGTTTTGAGACAGGGTTTGTTTCGGTCAAAAGTAAAATTGAACTAAAATAATATAAAATGACACCGAAATGATATATAATAATGTAACGTAATATGATATAAACAATATAAGGATCTTTTCTATTTTGAGGCCAGGACCCCAGATCTTTCTAGTTAACTAAATAATTTGAAACTTTGTGTACTCATAGAGTCGAACTAGTTTATTCGCCAGTTGGAACTAGTTTATTTGAGAAAAATCTATTTTATGACTTTAATCGTAGATTAAAACTGTGAATTTTAGCCAATCGTTATGTCTGTATTTATGTGAACTTATTATCTGCGTAGTCTTATCTGTGACGTAGAAAGCAATTGTTTACATTTTGACAAATTGCTTTATCGTAACGTACACAGTTTTTCAGTTCCCTAGAATTATATTTGAAACAAAATAAAAAGAAAAAGATTCATACGCATAAATATCCATCCTTAGACATCAGAAAGATTAGAAATGCAACAAAAATTTAAAATACCGGATTTTTACCTTTTGAACTTCGTGGAGTATATATAAAATTTGCGTAGATCCTGAGTGCTTATATTTATTTTTATACACACACACATGTATACAAACATATGCATATATATATATATACACCTATACACGCATATTCTAATGCATATGCATATATGTGTATATATTAATAATGTGTGTGTATTATAGATGCATGAATTATATATATTTATAAAAGATGTTTACATACAATATATATATATGTTATATACATCTATATGTATGTATGAATATATAAGTACCACAGAATTTGAATCAAACTGTTTTGATCCATACATACACACACACACCATACATACATACACACATACTAAAATTACATCGTTGGAGCAGTAATATTTATGTATTTTTTGTTATACAATTATTTTTAAGCTGAATCCCTATCCTGCCATTAACCCCTTTCTTATAAAATAGTTGAAGAATCTGGAGTGTAGGAATTGGGACAGTATTGGAACTTTTAACTTCTTGCTCTCTATCTTATGATCTCCGAAATTTAAGAATCTTGTGTAACTGGGCTCTTATTATTTACTCTGACTCTGCCACCACCTCAATGCAAAGACTATCAATATCAGAATTCACAACAACCACTACAACCATTACTACAACCTCCAATGCCACCACCACAACCCCAAGACCAGGGGTGGATCAATATAGTTGACATTATTTCCTCCTATAAAATTTTGGCTATGTACCTTGTTAAAAATTCTTATTTGTATTAATATAAAGTGCGAGCAAGAGAACATCTGTAGGCTTTCCTAAACTGTTAATGTGAATGTAGATGATGTCTTTTTTCAACTTGTGTAAATTAATGTCTGATGAGAATGTGATTCCATGTAGAAGCTGCCATTCTTGAGATAAATGATTGGCTAAAATATTTAGTAAAAGGGTTCTAGCTGTGAGACATGTTAAAGATGATGATGTGGGCTCAGTTTGATATAGTTTACAGCTTACTAATTCACAGGAATAGTAGTGGGTGTTAGGATTTTTTTTCCCATGTTTTATTTGAACAATTTGGCTGGATAAAGGGGGCTGTATCCTTGCCTTTTGCATTCCTTCTGAGACAAGAGCTGTGCCTTCAAAACTGGTAAGATTGACGTAGTTGATCTTGAATAAAATGTGTGGATGGCTGCAGAGGAAATAACATGGACAAGGGAATTTCAGAAGGATGACAATCTGGTATGAAAGAATTTAATGCTTAGTTTGCAGGTGAATTACATGCTACGTGATCTTCGAGCCTTTTGCCGCCAGATGCTGTAACATGGTTTGTATCCAATATAGTAGTACCACCACTATTGCAATTATGGCCTGAAATATGTATGTGGTACCAGTGTGATAAAATAAGATAATGCAGCAGCAATAACAACATAACTATCTCTTAAGAATGAACAAACCAACCCACACTCTCGAACTTCACTATGAAATAACACAAACTATATACACTCTCTCGGTTCAGTCCATTCCTCACAAGAGGGTACCTTGGCTCTCATCACAACACTGAGAGTGTAAGAGGTTGCTAACTTTGTTCTGCCGACAAATTTCCATTTATTTATTCTTAAGCTTCTCTTACTGCTGGAAACCACCTCTGCCTGGTACTGGCATTTATGTGAACAATGTAGACAATTGACAAGTATCAAATGCCACAATACATAAATTCCTTATTTATTAAAATTATTTCAATTGTAGAAGTATCATAATTACTAAATGCTAATCGATTAGCATATTCAGGGCCATTTAGTCACCTACCAATCTGGTAGACACATAGTCAAATTGACTACATCCTCACTAGGAAACAGGAAAGACGACTACTTGTAAATGCCCAAACTTTCCCAGGGGAAGAATGTACCCCACAATATAGATTAGTAGTTAGCGACTTCAGGATCAGGGCTAAATGGATGCCCAGAAGACGACCAGAATGGAGGAGAAGGGTCTGGAAGCTTAAGGATCCTGCAAAAAGAGATTGAGAGACATATTACTCAAAGCTGTGGAAGACAACTGGAGTTTTCTACAGGTCAACCTTTTGGGGGCTAGTGACCAGATCTGTGGATGGTGCAAAGTCTACTCTCAACCCAAGGTAACGTGGTGGTGGAACAATGTTGTTGACAGGGCTAGTAAGGAAAGAAACAGGCTTTGAAGGACTGGAAGACCGTTGATAGCAGGGAATTGTATCAGACTGCCAAAAGGGAAGCTAGGAGATAGGTTTACCAACAGATGATGGATGCCTTAATTTCTGGTGCTGCTCCAGCTTAACTTTCTTCATGGAATAATTTGTCATGATGGCATTATATTCAAGATACATAGGTTTTGAGTCTACAGATACAAAACCAAACATGATAAAATCTTCTTTGCATTTCTTCAGTTTTGCCTTTTTAGCAGTTGGTTCAGTTATTATTACAACTGATCATAAAAAAAATTTAAATAATCAATATTTTATTTCTATAAATTTAAAGTATCAAATTTATTATTAAACAATATTATGTAGTGATCTATTAAAAATATCGAATTTATTATGAAACTGTTGTGATTATAAAATTTAAATTATGTAGTTCTTGATTGTAATATATCATTGATTATATATTATACATCATTGATTCTTATGGAATAATTATTGAATTTTGTTTTCTTATTATTATTCTGTCTTCATATAAATTATTATTAACTAACAGTGTCTTTATTATCGAACAATATTGTGTAGATCTGAAATGGCTTCAATTTTTTATGGCTACGAATTCTCTGGGGACCACTGGTAGGTTCCAGGGACCACATTGGGAATCACTGCTTTAAACAATACTGGATGAAATGAATATTGAAATTATTTACAAATTTTGTTATTACATGAAACATGTTATAATTTACAAGTTCCAGTAGAATATGTGACAAAGATAATATTCCTAGCTGAACTTATCCCCTTAATTTTCTTGTACCAGAAACTTCCAACCCCAGCCAATATTAACGCCAGATAACTTACGCAGGACATTTTCATAATAAAGAAGAAAAAATTAAAAGGCTTTCATCTTTTTCTTTTAAACAAAAGAATTTTTATAAAGATATATATAAAGGATAGCTTTATGGTTGAAAAATTTGCTTCACACCCATGGGTTTCTGGGTTCAATTATGCTGTATGGTATATTGGGTAAGTGTCTTTTACTGTAGTCTTAGGTTGATCAATGTCATGTGAGTCAAATTGGGAGAATGATTCTATGAAGAAGCCCGCAAGATGTGTTTGTGTGTATGTGTGTGTGTTCATTTACATGTTTACTACTCTAGTATACTAGGCTATCAAAGGTTACTTTCAATGAACAGGCATCGTTAAAATGGGACCCTGCCCTATGTTTGGAATTATCTCTAATATTGATAGGGTCAATGAAAGACACCCAAAGACAGTGCCTGAGCATGGTCATAGCACACTGACTGAAATTAAAGAAGAAGAAACAATTCTAGGTTCAAAACATTTTTTAATGATAAACATCCAAATGTAAAGACAATGTAAAATGACTTTTCCTGGTGTAAATGTATGCATACATGCATAAATGGAATTTCCTTCTAAGTAGAAGTTCACCCGAAACAAAAGTCATGGAAATTATTAGGATGAATATTCTTTGGGTGGGAGATCAGAATAAATAAAAGAATTCAAGTGAATGTGTCATGTAAAGTGGGATGGGTGGGTTGGTGAGGTGCACAGCTGCCTTCAGAGACAACAGTAAAAAATCTCTGGTTTCATAATGGTTGAATCATTCGCCCAAAACAATGAGATTTTTGTCTTTTTTAAGACATGTAATAGTGGACATGTAGTGGGGGAATACTTATATTGATAGGAATCATTAATAACAAGAAAATAATTATACATACATACACACACACATATATATATATATATACAAAATGAGAAAATGGAGAAATATATCCAAATCAATCATCAACCATCAGATAATACCGAATCAATACTTTATTAAACCACTACACAATAGCAATGATATATACATTAATATAGTGCAAATATAACAAGACATAGAAATACATTTACATTGTAGCTGACAGCTGTTTCGGCCGTGAAGACAGGTATGTCCCATTTAACCTATTAGCCATATAAAGCAGGTATAATGAGACATTAACAAGAATATCTCACGGCCTCTTCAGAGAATTTAATGCAAGTATGAAAAAAATTTACATATAAATATAAATATGTGTGCATACACACTCATATTCTTACATATATATATATACACAATAATACAATATAAACAATATAGATCAATATACATCAACAAACACAATAATGTTCCATATTGAACTCCACAGTTCCATAACCAACATCAAGAAACCACAACATGTACACTCACACTCAAAGCAGGCATATATATTGAACAGTCCAATATATTAAAATGTGCCATTTCACAAAAAGTCAATAAAATTAATATCACCACGACTGATACATATATATTTCAATCATATATATACATATATCATATGTATATATACATATAAATATCATCAAATGCATGTATGTATCTGAATATGTCTTGTTTGATTTACATGTTTTTCGAGTCAAGTATGTTTTAAATTAAAAAATGATTGAAGTATTCTTTCACAACCAGATGCCTTTCCTGTCATTAACACTTGACTGTGTTTTAAATAAGGAATCTCTTAGTTACACATGTCTTGAAAGGCTTGAAGTAAGCAGACAATTTGTCAACCAGAGAAATGACAACAGCAAACCTTGTAGCTTGCAACTTTTATAGAGCACAAACATAAACAGATATACACACATATTATATAGATAGATTTCTTACAGGTTCCATCTATCAAATTCACTCACAAGGATTTGGTCAATCTTGGCTATCATAAGTGATACTTGGCGAAGTTTGCCATGCACTGGGACTGAGCTCAAACCCATGATTAAGAAGGGAACTACGTGCCTGTGCCTTCTATCAGTCTTTCTGTACATATGTATGCGTGCATACATATATATATATATATATATATATATATATATATATATACACACACACATAGTATGTAGATAGGCTTGTAATCGAAGCCGTGTCCTCGTGAAGCACACCTGTATATTCCAGTATGCCAATATTGTATGTAGATGTTATAATTGTGTGAGGTATGTATAAGAGTAGAAAAATATTGGAAAATAATATTTGCAGAGTAATTACGCATCAAAACAGTAGAGTGGAAAATATTTTTAGTATTATTTATTCACCATTGCACATGTTTCATTTGCTAGTACGAGTTAGAATATTATACATGTAAGAGAAAATATAAAATATCTCTTATTAAAAACTCCTCAGACAGCGAATCAATTATCAGATTGAAAAAAAATAAGCAACGTTTTGAACCATGAAGAATTTGTACCAGATTTTTGCAGGGTTTTGAATTTTTGTTAAACATTTTTTTGCAGTTGTCTGATAATACAGATATAAACTTACCCAAATGCATCAATAAATTAACATTTATATTTTTTTCCCCATTCATACAATCATCTGAAAGGGAACTGTGAAAGTGCGATATTTGAGCAGTTTTGCAATTCAACTTCAAAAAAGGATGTAAAGCAGCTAAAACTGTTCATGATATCAATGAAACATTTGTGGGGAAATGACCAGTGAGAGGTCAGCTTGAAAATGGTTTAATGATTTTGCAGATTGTGAGCATTATGGACGCCCATCTGTCATCGATGACAGTCAAGTAGAGACTGTCATTGAGAAAGATCCATATAAACCACTTGAGAACTGGCAAAAGAACTTCAAGTTAGTCAGAAAACTGCCTGCACAACCATTTTCCTGCAATCAGAAAATCAAAAAAGCTCGACAAATTTGAATGAAAATCAGAAAATGCTTATTGCTTCTCCGCAACCAGACCAATCCATTTCTTGACCATATTGTAACTTGCAATGAAAAGTGGATTCTGTACAATAAAAAACGTTCTTTGCAGTGGTTGGAGCAAAATGAAGCACCAAAATCCTTCCCTAAACCCAAGCTCTTCAAAAAGAAGGTTATGGTGACTGCTTGGTGGTGTACTTTTGGAATCATCCATTATAACTTTTTAAAATCTGGAAAAAACATTACTGCAGAAACATATTGTCATGAAATTGCCAAAATGAAAGAAAAACCGCTAGTCCTCTGTCCCAGACTGGTCAACAGAAGAGGGCCAATCATTCTTCATAACAATGCTCGACCATAAATTTCACTAATGATGCTCCAAAAGTTGAAGGAACTTGGCTATGAATTTCTTCCCCACCCAGCTTATTCCCCAGACCTTTCTACCGACTACCCACTACCACTTTTTCAAGCACCTTGATGGTTTCCTGAAAGAGAAGGAGTTCAAAAATCAAACTGATGCTGAAACTGTGTTCAAGGAGTTCATCAGCTCCAGAACTCCAGATTTTTATGTTACCAGAATAAACAAACTTGTAACTCATTGGCACAAATGTGTTGATTGTAATGGTACTTACTTTGATGAATAAAATTTCCACATTGCTGAAATATATTGTGATGAATTTCATGTTTCAAAACGTTGCTTACTTTTTACTCAGCATGATAATACTCTCTAATTTTCTGTCAGAAGACTTTCTAACAGAAGATATCTTACATGTTTCTCTGTTAAATACAATTTTGTAACCCCTATTAGTAAATGAAACATGTGTAATGGTGAATAAATAATACCAAAAATTTTTTCTTATCTCCTGTTTTGATATATGTATATGTTATATTATATACAAGATATACTATATTATCATTAATTGATGGATGCAAAGAAATAAGAAACTTGAAGTAGTCAACTCCAAAATATAGTTGGGGTAGGTAGAATGGGGAAGTAAATGTCAATAAGAACTAACTCAGTCTTGCCAAACAGATGCCAGGACCAAAAAGTGATGATGATGATGATCAGGATATATATATATATATATTATATATATATATATATGATAATATGGGGCGTAAAAGAAAGAAAATGGTAAATCTAGTTGAGTTGCTCATGAAGATAACATGGATGCCGCCAAGCTCAAAAGATTGGCTGTTATGAAAACCTCCTAGAGGAATGTGAAGACACAGGCTGGAAAGCAGAGCATTTTTCAATCAAAGTTGGATGTAGAGGGTTTGTTGGACACAGTGTGAAGTGACTATTGCCATCATTGACTTAATTCATCGCAAAGCAAATACCACTAGGAGTAATATCCAAACTACACTGGAAAAGGCAAACCACTGGATTTGGTTAGAAAGCAACGATGAGCAATGGCTAGAAGAATATTGAGTGAAACCTGATGACCAGTTGATCTAGCAAGCAGGGTCTCATTTCAGTGAGGGGTGCCCAATGATGCTGTCAAGAGATAGGTCCCGAAATGGCAGGTATTCTCTCCTAATGGCCCCATAAACTTGCTAGCATCTGGTATGCAGGGCTTTCAACAGGTAACACTTGCATCTGCATGTTGTTTGCAAAAAAATATTAAAAAATATATATTCGACCCTGTGCTTGAGGAAACCTATTGAGTCAAGTACATCAACATCAAAAATCAATGGAAATTGTAGTTGTGATCCCTGTGCCGGTGGCATGTCAAAAGCACCGTCCGGATGTGGCCAATGCCAGCGCCGCCTTCACTGGCTTCCATGCTGGTGGCATGTAAAAACCACCAATCCAATCGTGGCCATTGCCAGCCTCGCCTGGCACCTGTGCCACTGGCACGTAAAAAGTACCCACTACACTCACGGAGTGGTTGGCATTATGAAGGGCATCCAGCTGTAGAAACACTGCCAGATGAGACTGGAGCCTGGTGCAGCCTTCTGGCTTCCCAGATCCCGGTTGAACCGTCCAACCCATGCTAGCATGGAAAACGGACTTAAACGATGATGATGATATTCATGATCCGCATTATCATCACTTTTCTATGCTGGCATTAGTTGGGCAGAACTGCCAGTAGTACCTCCACCTCCAATCCCAACTGAGTTGCAGGACTACATTTTGTTCATACTTTCTCTTTGCAACATAAGTTTCTGTGTCTGGATTTAACACCAACCACCTTACAAAAAATGTATTTGTGTGTGTGAGGGTGTAGTTAGTATAACAAATAGGAGAAAAACTATTCAATAATATAGTAGGGGGTAACATATTTTAGTTGATCCAGTAGCATCATAGACAATGTCTTGTGTTTGTCCCTATCCCAAATTAACAATTGGTGTTGTTTTGTTTATGTCCTTGCAACTTCACGGTTTAGCAAACGACACTGATAAATAACAAACTTAAAAATATGTAGTGGGCGCAATTAGTTTCACTAAACCTTTCAAGGTGGTGCCACAGTTCAATAACTGAAACAAGTAAAAGAGGTAATGTATGAATGTGTATATATAAGAAAACTACACATACAAACCTATCTGTAGATAGAATAACAAAAGAGAGGAGAGACACAGGCAGTAATAGAGAAGCTAGTTATATTAGTCAGCAATTGTTAGACTTTTTGAGAAAATCTAAAATATATAAGTTTACTTGTATGTCTGTATCCAACAATGTATATTATTCTCAGACTTGCACGTTATTTGAAATACAAAAAGGTCACAAATTTCCAGAACTTTCACATATATTGCTCAGACGAAACTTGGCTGAGTGACCCAAGTGTCTTATGTTCAGTAATCTTCTTTATTAGACAAGACAAACATGTAAGCACTGAGGTGCGACTGGCACCTTTATTTATGATACTGAGAATGATGGATTTTAGTTCAAATAAGAATGCAATTATTTTGTTTAACATTGTTACAGTAGATTGTTTTAATATTAAAAGTGATGTAATTCAATTTAAAAGATCTCTGATATCACCGTTAAAAACCAGTGTTCAATTCTTGTTTCATCTTAACTCCTTAACATTCAGATTGTTTATTCACATTGCTTTGAATTAATCATGCATTACCTGTAGCCTTGAGATTTAATTGATCTGATTGCTTATTTTAGATTGACTTTCTAGAGGCCAGGCCTGACCGGTTTGAACATAAAACAGGTAGAATATTTGGGCCAGATATGGCCGGTTTAAATGCTAAAAGGAGAAACATATCAATTAAAATCTTCCTTGCTACATGGAGAGGAAGCCACTCTGTCATGTGTTAACATCATCAGATGATCTAGTTCTTATTCCCAATGTTTCAATAATGTGAAGTGTCATCATGTAGTCAACATCATTTAACATCCATGTTTCATGCTGGCATGGGTTGGACAGTTTGACGATGAAGAATTAATTGTTATGTCCAAATATACAATGAAACATCAATGCTTCATTGCATATATATAAGCAGATAAAAAAAATCATAGTGACTGCCTGCAAGCGAGTATGACTTAGTAATGTATATCATGCTTTCACTCATTATTTTAAGTGTCTACATAGTTACAAGCAGATAGACACTACTGACCTTCTCACCTTTATCTCATAATTTTGTTGATCCAAACACCTGATTAATAATTCAAGAAAGTAGTTATTTTACTCAGACTGTTCAAATTGATTATGTTATTTACTTGGGAACATGACTATAAAAGAATTTAGCATCAAATTTGATTTCAACTTACATTTTCCACAGCTATTCTAAACAGTGTAATAATACTTCTGTAACCTCTCGGAGGAAACATGACTCCTCCTTCACTCCTCTCCACCCTTCATTTATGGTTTGAGAATAATTCTATAATTGTTGTAAACTGGAATAGAACTTACTCTCTTTCTGCTCACATCCATTCTCCATTTAATGCTACTTGGTTTGCATCTTTTAGAGAGATAGATTAGATAAAATGGACTCAAAGACCAACTAGAAAGTGAAAGTAGTATCTAACTTAGGATGTCTCATAGATAGTGGTGGCAATGGTGTTGGAGGTGGTAGATGTGGTTATCATGGCAGTGGTGGTGGTGGTGTAGTGTTGACAGTGGATGTGTATGATGGCAGCAATTATAGTGTTGGTGTTTTTGCAGAGGTGGTGGTAGTGGTGGTGGCGGAAGTGGATGATGATGATAATGATGATGATAGAAGTAGTGGCATTGATTATGTTAGGATGTCTCAGTAGTGGTTGTGAAGATGATTCTGATATTGATAGTCTTTGCATTGAGGTGGTGGCAGAGTCAGAGTAAATAATAAGAGCCCAGTTAACACAAGATTCTTAAATTTTGGAGATCTTAAGATAGAGAGCAAGAAGTTAAAAGTTCCAATACTGTCCCAATTCCTACACCCCAGATTCTTCAACTATTTTATAAGAAAGGGGTTAATGGCAGGTTGTATACCAAAAAATACATAAATAAATTACTGTTTTATTCTTTGGCAACACGTGTTTCATGAGGTACATCCTCGGGTTCCTAAACCACACCTTGTTTCCCTGGAACCCCTCTCAAGATGCCAACACAATCATCAAGCCCTGTTAGTGTGTGTGAAGAGACAGAGAGAGTAATGTGTGAAAGAGAGAGATAACTGAAATTTTTTACTCGGTGTATCATCATCATCATCATCATCATCGTTTAACGTCCGTTTTCCATGCTAGCATGGGTTGGACGGTTCAACCGGGATCTGGGAAGCCAGAAGGCTGCACCAGGCTCCAGTCTGATCTGGCAGTGTTTCTACAGCTGGATGCCCTTCATAATGCCAACCACTCCGTGAGTGTAGTGGGTACTTTTTATGTGCCATTGGCACAGGTGCCAGAGGGGTCTGGCATCGGCCACGTTCGGATGGTGCTTTTTATGTGTCACCGGCACAGGTATCACAACTACTGTTTCCATTGATATTTGGTTTGATGTTCATGTACATGCACTTGACTCAACAGGTCTCCTCAAGCACAGTGAGATGTTCCGGGATCCAAGGTACTTTGAATGGGCAGGGGGTATGCGGAACTGGTGCCGGAAGCATCACGGGTCTTAGTAGTCACAGCACATCTCCAGAGATCTCAGTCCTTCGCCATTGCCTCAGTGAGGCCCAACGCTCTGAGGTCATGCTTGCCTACCTCATCCCATGTCTTCCTGGGTCTACCTCTCCCCCTGATTCCTTCAACTGTTCGGGAGTGGCACTTCTTCACACATCTCTCCTATCCATCCGCAGTACATGACCATACCATCGCAAGCGTCGCTCTTGCACACCGCATCTGATGCTTCTTATAATAATAATAATGAAATTATTGTATACAGTGCTCAGGTGCACCACAACTTGTCAGAAAGTGCATATAAAGTACATGCAGCAATGTAGAAATGTCTGGAAAGTGAACATGCTTGTGTGTGTATGGAGGGGAGAAAATCAAGTGTAGTGTTGGCGAATCTCAGGAAGCATGGAAGTTTTGAAGGATGCAGTGCTCCGACAACTAACAACCGATGCCGGCAGTTTGTTCCACGCTTCAGCAACTCTCAGCGTGAAAAAATGTTTCCTGAAGTCATGGGAGCTGTGCTGTTTTCTTACTTTGTAAATATGTCCACGGGTGTTAGATGGGTGGAGTTTGAAGAGGTGCTCAGAGTTATTGTTTGTGCGATGGTTGATAATTTTATGGGTGTCTGCCAAGTCAGCTGCCAGACGTCGGAGTTTTAATGTGTCCATGCCCAGGGAAGTAAGGCGTTCAGGATATGGCAAATGCCTGATGGAGGGTATTCTTTTGGTTGCACGTCGCTGAACAGCTTCTAGACGATTGATGTCCTGGGCAAGATAAGGGTTCCAGACCGGTGATGCAAATTCCAGGTGAGGTCTTACCATAGCTATATAAAGCCGCAGATAGATAGCCAGAGAGCGGCTCACAAAGGATTTGGTGAGTGATGCCAAGACACCCTCAGCCTTCTTGACAATTTTAGCGATGTGTTTTGTCCAACGCAAATTGCTGTCGACAATAACACCCAGGTCACGTTCACTTGAAGACTTTTTGAGACTAGTGTTGTGGAGGGAGTAGGTGGACGCTGGGTTTCTCCTCCCAAAATGCATGGTGGTACATTTGTCCACAGCCAGCTTCAGTTGCCAGTCCATGATCCACTGCTGCATTGTGTCCAGGTCTGCTTGCAATAGAGATCCATAGTGTACAGGATTTGACCTCTTTATTTGGAGGTACAGCTTGATGTCATCTGCATATTTCAGCACTGTGGCATTCTTTAAGTTGGCATCTATGTCATTAACATATGCAACAAATAAAAGAGGGCCAAGAACAGATCCCTGCGGCACACCAGATGTCATCTCATAGGGCGAAGAGTGCTGTCCTAGAACTGTGACAACCTCTTTTCGGCCGAAAATAAAGGACTTTAACCAGTTATAGTTATAGAGTTCGTCTCTTACACCCAACGCAGAAAGCTTCACCATAAGTCTTTTGTGTGGCACAGAGTTAAAAGCCTTAGCAAAGTCCAGGTAAACAACATCCACCCAGGATCCGCGATCAGTGATTTGGGTAACGTCCTCAAGAAACTCGATGAGTTGATTACAGCAGCTGGAGTTAGGAATAAATCCGAATTGTGACGGCTGGCTGAGGCTGTGAGACTTCCAGAAGTTCCAGAGGGTTTCTCTGATACAGGATTCCATCAGTTTGGCGATGCAGCTAGTAAGACTGACGGGGCGATAGTTGACAGGCGATGTGCGGTCGCCTTTTTTTAACAGAGGGATGACACTGGCAGTTTTCCACTGTTCTGGAGTAACACCATTGTCGAGACAGAATTGGAAGAATAGAGAAAGTTGGCATAGAAGAAAGTACCCACTGCGTTTGAGAAGTAGGTATGTAACACCATTGAGACCAGGAGAGGCATAATTGCGTTTATTCTTTAGGTGGCGTTGCAGCATTGCTGGTGTAAATTGCATAGAAGATATAGAGTCCGATGTCAGTGGTGATGATGGAAATTTTGGTCTTCGACAGTAAAGATGCCGGCATAGCATCCAGCAATGATTTCTGCACATTCTTCGGGATTGCCAGTAATCTGTCCTGTGTGGGGATTGCGAAGGGGACCAACAGGAGAGTGGGGTCTCTGCTTTGAGTGCACATACTTCCAGAACCCTTTGCTGTCAGGGTTAGCTGCAATGCGTTGTTCAAATTCAAGCACTGCCTTTTTTGTCACCTGCTTGAGGTGGTTGGCTGACCTATTGCGCTTTTTCCTGTTGCTCTCTGATTTATGCAATTTGTATTCCGTTCAGCATTACGGCGTTCTTTCCTGGCAAGTCGGACTGCAGTCTCTCAAATTGCACTATTGGGTGGTTTTTTGTGCTTGCGTGGTACTGATGCTGCACATGCTGCCATATTGAATTCAGAATGTTCTGGAGTATAGTGTCCACATCTCCAGAGGCATAAAACTCGCGCCAGTTTGGGCGTTGCAGCTCAGTACAATAAGAGCTCCAGTTTGCTTTATTCCAGTCAAAGCGGGCAATCTGAAGATGGTTGTGTTTTTTTGTTACAACCAATCAGAGACAAGTCGGCCATGATCATGGAATGATCAGAGTCACCCAAAGGTTCTTCGGTAGCGACACTAATGATTGTTTCAGGAGAAGCGGTTAGTAGCAGATCCAAAGTGTTGTTACCTCTTGTGGGGGAGGTAACAACTTGGGACCAATTCGAATTCAGCACCAGTTCAAGAAAATCGTCTGCACTTTGCGGCCAACGGAAGGCCTCCCAGTCAATCTCAGGGAAATTGAAGTCCCCCGCAACATACACATATGTGGCTGTTTTCATGGCAGCCGCCCTGAGGAGATCAAAAAGCTGTGCGTCTTGGCGATAATTTGGAGGACGGTAAACGACTCCGAGCAGAAGTGTTGACATGGTCATGTGTACATTGCAGAAAAATACCTCCTGCTGAGATTGGTTCAAATCATCACAGGGGATTGCCGAAAGACTTGATCGAACATAAATCATCACACCCCCTCCACGGCGATTAATGCGGTCTTTGCGGAACAGGTTGTAGCCGGCTATGCTGAAAACTCCATCACAGAGTGCAGAGTGTGCCCACGTTTCCGTGACTGTGATGAAATCTGGGTTGATACTTTTGACGTAGGAGACAAAAAGATGCACCTTGTTGCATAAACTACGGGCATTCAAGGACAGCAGTTTATATCTGGATTTCAGATGATGATATACAGGGGATGGCTGATTGTTCTTGGTTAGTTTCCCCAAGATTTTTGCATTGCCAGTTGTTGTTGTGGGTGTAGTCTGCTCAGTCCAACTGGCATCCCTTATCCACGACTCACCAGACTTGACGAATGTCCAGATCTGCCCATCATCGCGGAGGCTAAAACTCTCCCGTGGCACAGAGTTGCGATTTAGGGAAGCCACGGATTCTTATGCCTAGCATTTCTCTCAGGGTGCTTACACTCTGTCGTGCATTCACACTGACATTACACATCCAGCGGATCATGCTAGCTTCATTTCTTTCAAGTCTACGCATGTCCTCTGCAGTCACGGCCCATGTTTCACTGCCGTGAAGCATGGCAGTTCGCACACATGCATCATACAATCTACCTTTCACTCTGAGTGAGAGACCCTTTGTCGCCAGTAGGGGTAGCAGCTTTCTAAACTTTGCCCAGGCTATTCGTGTTCTAGTGGTGACACTCTCTGAGCATCCACCCCACTACTAACTTGGTCACCCAGGTAGCGGAAACTATCAACTACTTCTAGTTTCTCTCCCTGGAGTGTGATGGAATCTGTTTTCTGAGTGTCTGTGGTGTCTATTGTCCCTGTGCATCTGCCGCACATGAAAGCTATCTTATCTGTTAATTTCCCTTTAATGTTGCTGCACCTCTTGTGCGTCCATAGCTTACATTGGGTGCATCTTATGGAGTTTCTACCTACACCTTTCCTACAGCTCGAGCAGGGCCACCTGCCCGATGGGGTGTGTGCTGAGTTCGCCTTTCTGCATACTATAACTTTGTTCTTCGCTACATTTACTCTAAGGCCCTTTGATTCCAACCCTTGTTTCCACACCCGAAATTTTTTTTAGTTCCGGTAGCGATTCTGCTATGAGGGCCAGGTCATCAGCATAGAGGAGCTCCCAGGGGCAACCTGTTTTGAATTCCTCTGTTATTGCCTGGATGACTATGATGAATAAAAGGGGACTGAGGGCTGAGCCCTGGTGTACACCTACTTCTACCCGGAATTCTTCACTATATTCGTTGCCAATCCTAACCTTGCTGACAGCCTCTCTGTATAGAGCCTGTACAGCCTTATTAGCCATTCGTGAATCAACAGTTTCCGCATCGACCACCAGATAAGGGATCGGGGAACCCTGTCAAAGGCTTTCTCCAAGTCCACAAAAGCTATGTAGAGGGGTTATCTTTAGCTAGGTATTTCTCCAGCAGTTGTCGGACCAGGAATCTAGCATCAGTGGTGCTTCTACCCGACACAAACCGAACTGCATCTCATCTAAGCAAATTCTCTCCCTAATGAGATGGGTTATGACCCTCTCTGTGGCCTTCATCACCTGATCCAACAGTTTAATACCCCTGTAGTTATTTCTATCTAGAGCATCACCCTTACCCTTGTAGTAGTTGACTATGGTGCTGCTACGCCAGTCATTGGGTATGACTCCATTATGAACTACCTGGTTAACAATACGGGTGACTAGGCCATAGCCCGCATAACCAGCTGTTTTAAGCATCTCAGCAGTGATTCATGATGGGCCGGGGGCTTTACCTGGTTTCATATCCTTAATTGCCTTAACTACAAGGGAGCTGTCTATTTGGATAGCTGGTCCCTCTACTGGGTCAACATTTGGCAGGCTCTCCTCCTCTCATTCATTCTCCACATTCAACAGTCTTTCATAATGGCTTCTCCAAGCCTCTTTCTTTTCACCAACAATAAAAGCAAGTGCCCCATCATCCATGCGGACACATTTCTCCCCTGTAACATCACTATTTTCTCTGACACACTGTCTAGCAATACGAAATACCTCAGTTCTTTGGTCCTCACGTCGCTGGACATTGGCACTTCTTTTCTGCTAGTGTGTGCGTTGTGTGTGTGTGTGTGTGTGTGGGTGTGTGTGTGTGTGTGGTGTGTGTGGTGTGGGTGTGTGGGTGTGGTGTGTGGTGGGTTGTGTGTGTGTGTGTGTGTGTGTGTGTGATGATAGGCAAAATCGACCTCGGCGGAATTTGAACTCAGAACGTAACGGCAGACGAAATACGGCTACGCATTTCGCCCGGTGTGCTAACGTTTCTGCCAGCTCTTTGCTTTTTTAATATTACATTTCGGCGAAGTTTCGCTTGTCGTAGCACAAGTTTTCCGTCGATTTCCGTAAAACTTTTATTTTTTTACATAAGTAATGAGAGCGAAAGAGACTAAGAGGAAGCTTTTATGACGAGGGAAGTTTGTCTTTGAAGTTACCGTCTAGGGGAAGCATTGATGTACATGTGTGTGTGTGTGTGTGTTTGATGGGTGTGGGAGACAGTATGTTGTGTAAGTGAAGTGCTTCTGTTAGTGTGTGGAAGAGACAGAGAGAGTAATGTGTGAAAGAGAGAGATAACTGAAATTTTTTACTCGGGATGTGTATATGTATGTCTGCATGTATGTGTGTGTGGTATGTATCTATGTATGTATGGCCAATTCATCGTAATACGATTACGATGAATCGGCTATACATACATACACACACACATACATACACACACCACACATACTTACACATACATACACACACACATACATGCAGACATACAGAATGGAAACATTGTCATTTTTAATAAATGTGGTTATTAAGGTGGCTGACTTGTTTACATTAAGATGTTAAATACGTTACGAAATTGGTGGTCGAGACGGAGTAAATAAAATAAAGCCGAATGACGGAATATCATTGGTTAAAATTCTAATTATTAAACAACGTTAAACTTAGAAGTTACAATTCCGTTTTCATTCTGGTTTACAATTAAGTTTACTTTTGACACATTCTACCAGTATACGAAGTTTCAAATTGTTTGGTTCAGTAGGAAAAATTTGAAAAAACTGGCCTCAAAATAGAAAAGATCCCAATATAAAGTAACAACGAAAAATCGCTGGGCAAGTCACTGGTCAGGTGAGGAATATGATGATTAAAATTGATGTTAATTTAGGTTTTTGTTGCCAAAATCAGATCTATTTGCGGGGCAGTGAGCTGGCAGGACCGTTAATACGCTGGGCCAAATGCTTAGCGGCATTTCGTCTGACTGTATGTTCTAAGTTCAAATTCCGCCGAGTTCGGCTTTACCTTTCATGTTTTCGGGTTCGATAAATTAAATACTTGTTGAACACTGGTGTTGATGTAATCGGTTTAAACCCTTCCCCGAAATTGCTGGCCTTGTGCCAAAATTTGAAACCAATGTTAGTTCTATTTATGAGAGATATGATTTATTTGTGTGGATTAGGGTGTGTCTTGAAAGGTTTAGGTTGTGTAAACATGTTTTGAAGACGAAACCATGATCAAACGTGATTAAGTGGACTGTCTCTAGGGGAACACTAAGAAAATGTAGGGTGGATTGTTGATTGGAAAAACATACTTGTTTTCGAGTTAATGAATTTAATAGTTTATCTATGGGTGCGGTTTGGGTATCTAGAGTGCTACGGTAGTTTGAAGTAAATGCTATCTGAAGCAGGATGGTGGTCAGTAGACATGGCCCATATGCACAAAGAGTTCATTAAGCTGAAAAGTATTGTTAATCGGTATTTAGGGCAAACGAGAAACGGGCAGTACAGCTATGTGTGTGTGTGGGGGGGCGTGTATGTGAGTGTGCTGATGGAGTTTATTTGTATCTTTGTCATCAATGTGTTTTTATATAATGATTTACTCACTAGTGGTTAGGGTGTTGGACTCATGATTGTAAGATTGTGGTTTCGATTCCTGGACCGGGCGACGCGTTGTGTTCTTGATAAAAGCACCTCATTTCACGTTGCTCCATTCCACCCTGCTGGCGAAAACTAGTAATCCTACGACGGACCGGCGTCCCGTCCAAGTGGGGAATTTATACGCCATGGAAACTGGCCCTTATGAGTTGGCATGGCCCGAGAAGGTACCTTTGTGGAGGCGCGTGGCTGAGTGGGTTGGGCTGTTGGACTCAAGATCACAAGATTGTGGCTTCGATTCCTGGACCAGGCGTCACGTTGCTCCAGTCCACTCAGCCGGCAAAAAAGAGTAACTCTGCGACGGGTTGGCACGCCGTCCAGCTTGGGAATATATATATATATATGCCATTGAAACCAGGAAACCGGTCCTTATGAGTCGGTATAACTTGAGAAGGTAGCTTTACCTTACCTTTACCGTCACTGATGTGTCTGCATACACACTTATGTATGAGAAAACTTAAGCATTATTGCATGTATGTGAATGCCTGAGTGCTTTTCTGTATTTAGAGGTGTGCATAGCCATATTTAAATGTATATATGCAGGCGCATGCGTGACTGTATGGTAAGAAGTTTGCTTCCCAACCATACGGTTCTGGGTTCAGTCACACAACGTAGCACCTTGGGCATGTGTCTTTTACTATAGCCTCGAGTCAACTAAGTGGATTTGGTAGACGGAAAATGAAAAACGCCTGTCGTGTATATGTGTGTGGGTATGTGTGTTTGGGTGCTTGGGTGTGCGTGCATGTGCGTGTGTGCCTTTATCTTTGTGTCTGGGTTTGTGGATTTTGTAGACGAACACTGAAAGAAGCTCGACGTGTATATATCGCTTGACAAACGGGGTTGTTGTTATTGCGTCTCTGTAACCTAGCAGTTCGGCAAAAGACACCGATAGAACAGGTAGCAGGCTTAAGAAGAAAAAAAAAAGAAGTATTGGGGTCGATTCGTTCGACTAAAAATTCTTCAAGGCGAAGAATGACCATGTGGGTAAGCAGTTTGGTAACAGCTTAGATTGTCTGTGGTTTTCGATTGTTTAAAATTATCCAAAATTTGCAATCTTAAAAAGCTATTAATTATTCATTTATTGATTTATAGCGAAAATGAATTTCATGTCAATAATGAGATTACAAAATTATACCAATTCACTCAATGTGAAATCAATTGGAATAAAAATGGAAGAAATTGAAAAGTAACAAACAGGAGGGATCCAGAAACTGAAAGAAGTCCGTCATATAGAATAAATACTCATCTATTAATATATATGTGTGTGTGTGTGTATGCGCGCGCGCGCGCGTGTGTGTGTGTAATTAAGGGTTAAGCAACCAGTTGCTTCACCACATACCGAAAATTTAGAAATTTGGCTGCTACATATATATATATATATATATATGTAGGTCCCGGGTTGATCCGGGGTTAACCACAGTAAGTAAGGTACTCAATACATAGCAGAGTAAAATTAATTTATTATATAGAAGGAGCTTCTACAGGACTAGTACTGTTTCATTCAAGAGAAATCTTCAGGAAGCTATTTAACAAGAATTGTATTAGCATTTATACATTTAGGCAGGTTTAAAGGAGTGGTGGTGGGGGACTTTTTTTGGGGGTAGGCATAGCGCAAAATATCATACTTGGGGGAGTGGTCAAGGAGTCAGTGGTAAGTTAGATGAAAGAATAGATAAATAAAAAAATAAAAAAATAAAAAAATAAAAAAATAAAAAAATAAAAAAATAAAAAAAAATAAAAAAATAAAATGTGTGCACATACATACATAAACACATATACATACACACACACACATACGTACACATGTGTGCCTATACATACCTACACATACACACATACACATACATATATATATATATATATATACATATATATATATATATATATATACATACATATATATATACACACATATATACATATACACAATCCAATACAGGCCCATTCCCTAATTTTAATTTTATTATCTTCATTTATCACTTTTGTTATCTTTGATCGCTAGAGCTAAGGATCCTGGCGATGGCAGCATGTCCAAATTGTCTACTAGAAGGCAAGTACTCGTTCCCGCACGCACACTCATTAGCACGTACATACACCCATTCGTACACTCATACACATACACGTACGCACGCGTTATATTCATACATACAAACATCTACATACGTTCACGTATATACACATACGTACTCGTACCTACAGATTCATGTCTACAAGCCTCCTAAAGTGTAGACATGAATCTGTAGGTACGAGTACGTATGTGCATATACGTGAACGTATGTAGATGTTTGTATGTATGAATATAACGCGTGCGTACGTGTATGTGTATGAGTGTACGAATGGGTGTATGTACGTGCTAATGAGTGTGCGTGCGGGAACGAGTACTTGCCTTCTAGTAGACAATTTGGACATGCTGCCATCGCCAGGATCCTTAGCTCTAGCGATCAAAGATAACAAAAGTGATAAATGAAGATAATAAAATTAAAATTAGGGAATGGGCCTGTATTGGATTGTGTATATGTATATATGTGTTGTATATATATATGTATGTATATATATATATATATATATGTATATATATATATATATATATGTATGTGTATGTGTGTATGTGTAGGTATGTATAGGCACACATGTGTACGTATGTGTGTGTGTGTATGTATATGTGTTTATGTATGTATGTGCACACATTTTATTTTTTTATTTTTTTTTTTTTATTTTTTTATTTTTTTTTTTTTTTTTTTTTTATTTTTTTTTTTTTTATTTTTTTTTTTTTTTATTTATCTATTCTTTCATCTAACTTACCACTGACTCCTTGACCACTCCCCCAAGTATGATATTTTGCGCTATGCCTACCCCCAAAAAAGTCCCCCACCACCACTCCTTAAACCTGCCTAAATGTATAAATGCTAATACAATTCTTGTTAAATAGCTTCCTGAAGATTTCTCTTGAATGAAACAGTACTAGTCCTGTAGAAGCTCCTTCTATATAATAAATAAATATATATATATATATATTAATAAGAAAATATTAGGGAATAAATCCAAACTTACAGGGAAAAATCAGATCTAGGATTGAATCCAATTTTATAGTAAAATATTATATTATATAAAATTAGAGATAAAACCACTATTAGGCAAATCAAACAATGAAAAACTTAAGCCAATACATAAAATTAATTAATTTATATTATTTTAAATATATATCAAAAGTATTAAAAGATTAATAAAAGATAATGATTAAAACACTACGATCGATTCATGGCTGTCCAATTCGTAATAATTCGAGTTATGGTTTACTTTTGATATATATTTAAAATAATATAAATTAATTAATTTTATGTATTGGCTTAAGTTTTTGATTGTTTGATTTGCCTAATAGTGGTTTTATCTCTAATTTAATATAATATAATATATATATATATATATATATACGTGTGTGTGTGTGTGTGTGTGTGTGTGTGTGTGTGGAGGCGCAATGGCCCAGTGGTTAGGGCAACTGACTCGCGGTCGGAGGATCGCGGTTTCGATTCCCAGACCGGGCGTTGTGTGTGTGTATTGAGCGAAAACACCTAAAAGCTCCACGAGGCTCCAGCAGGGTGTGGTGCCGACCCCTGTTGTACTCTTTCGCCACAACTTTCTATCACTCTCTCTTCCTGTTTCTTGAGTAACGCTGCGATGGACTGGCGTCTCGTGTCCAACTGGAGAGAACATATACGCCACAGAAACTGAGAAACCGGGCCCATGAGCCTGGCTAGGCTTGAAAAGGGCGACGTTTATATATTATATATATATATATATATATATATATATATATATATCTAAGCAATAAAGGGTTTAGCAACGAATTGCCTTACCACATACCGAATTTAGAAATAGCAGTCAAAGAGTTATAGCTATTTCTTCTACTAAAAAGGGAGATCTCAGTAAAAACAGCAATTGGAAGGCAGACACAAACAGGTAAGAGAGAATGAATTGACGGCAATCTATCATACAATTTTAAGTTATCTACGGACGTACGTTTCGAAATCAAGTTTTTAGGAAAGGATAAGAATTAAATATTAAATAATTCTATCTTACCAAAACTTCTTTTCTCTTCAGCGTAGAATACTATAATCATAAATGATTATATATTGAATTTTGAGATACTAGAAGGCACCATATATATATATATACAGGGTGGGTGAAAAGAAAAGTAGGCATTAAAAATTGGTAATAAAATCCATATTATTTATTGAAACAAATGATACATGTTCTTTATTACATGAGAAAATAAAAGTAAATCTTCATATTTCAACCTACGCACCGATGGCGCCAACCAGCTTCCTCAAACGGCCACCGATGGAATGCATAACATTCTGAAGGACATCGTCTGGGATATCATTGAGATCCTCCTGAATACTTGTCTCCATGTAGACCTCCTTTTTTGTGTAACTCCACAGGTACAAATTATATAGGGTGAGATCTGGACTTCTTGGGGGCCATTCCATATTCCATTCTGCGGTTACAGTCATCAGATTTTAGCTTCTGCACGTAAATGGGTTTCCATAGACAAAAATTCAATTGTTTATGCAACACCGTACGTATTGTGTGTCTTGTTAGTTCACTTTCACAAGCTGCTTGATGTGTTGATTTTTGCCGACTGCGATTAAACATTTCTTGCACTGTTGCTATATCCTACGCTAATCGGGATCATGTTGGACAGCCACTTCTTGCATCGTTCACAGAGACCGTGGTCATCAGCTTTGCATTACAATTTTTTTATTGCCTCCGAACGTAGTGTTGCATGCTTACTTTTCCAAGCACGCCACCATCTCTCAACCGAAACAATAGAATTCCATACTTCATAGCATACTACTAACTTAGCTCACTCCTGAACAGTCAAGTCACCCGCCATCTGGAAAATAAGAAATAAGAAAGTAAGAAATAGCCATTAGTGTTGTCTGTTTCAAAAATGTTTTCGTCATAACTTCAGTGGTACTATAAGATCTATGAGCAATTTCCAATGCCTGGTGACTTTCCACCCACCCTATATATATATATATAGTTAATCCAAACAAGAAAGCATAAAAAAACACAACAACGCGAGAACGTGGAACAAATATAGTATTATTGGTCGCTCAGGAAAGAAGGAAAGGAGGAGGGTTTAACGTTTCGAGCGGAGCTCTTCGTCGAAAACATAGGAGAAGGAAAGATCCAGAGAAGGGAAAACAGAGGGAAAAAAATCGCCAACGAGGTCACATTTTGAAAGACCGGAAGGAAAAGGGTAGATAGATAGATTGATTCAGATGAATATATTGTACTTAAGTTGAGGCACCAGATTTTAGTATGGTAATTATTCATACAATTTAAAATAAGGTGATTAAAATTAAAATAAGCAGCATGGATATCCAGAGGTAATGCAGTACGATCGTTTCATGCGACTCCATTTAATTGAACAATGAAATCATTACATCAATTTTAAATGTAGAGCAATCTTCAGCTGCTTAAAAACATAGAATTTATTTAAATTTTACCCAAAATCCCTGAGAGGATAAGTATGTATGTATGTATGTATGTATGTATGTATGTATGTATGTATGTGTGTATGTATATATATATATATACACACACACACACACACATATATTCAAATAAGACTGAGAAGCAGTTCGACCCACGAACTAACAGTACACATACGTTGCGTATGTGTGTTCGATTTTGTTTGTTTGTGTGCGTTGTGTGTGCGCGTGTGTGTATCGGTGTTTGTCACCCGTCACCTCTTGACAACAGGTTTTGGCTTGTTTGCTTCCAAACAACATAGTGGGTAAAATGCTTACCGGTATTTCGTCTGTCTTTATATTCTGAGTTCAAATTCCACCGAGGTCGACTTTGCCTTTCATCCTTTCGGGGTCGATAAATTAAGTACCAGTTACGCACTGGGGTCGATGAAATCGACTTAATCCCTTTGTCTGTCCTTGTTTGTCCCCTCTATGTTTAGCTCCTTGTGGGTAATAAAGAAATAAGAATAAGTAGCAGGCATAGAAACATTTTGTTCAAGGTAGTGCCCAAGCATAGCCGTGGTCTAATAACTAGAACAGCTTAAATATATCTTCTTTTACTTATTTTAGACGTTACAGTGAGGCCATGCTGGGGCACTGCCTTGAAGAATTTTTAGTCGAAAGAACCGATCCTAGTTTTTTTTTGTCTTTTTTCTTAAGTCTGATACTTATTCTATCGTTCATTTTACTGAACAGCTAAATTACGGGGACGTAAACACACCAACACCGGTTGTCAAGCGGTTGTGGGGACAGAGATGCGAGCACACACACACCATACACATGCATACACACACGCAAACACACATACACACACACACACACACACACACATGTACATACATTTATATAGGTACTGCGTAGCTGAGTGGTAAGAAACTTGCCTCGCAACCACAGGGTTCTGGGTTCGGTAGACGGAAACTGAAAAGATCCCGTCGTATATATATATATATATATATAGGTATGTATGTATGTATGCATGTATGTATGTATGTATGTATGTATGCATATATTTGTGTGTGTCTTTGCTTGTCCCTCACCATCACTTGACAACCGATGTTGGTGTGTTTACGTCCCCATGACTTTGCAGTTCGGCAAAAGAGAATGATAGACTAAGTACGAGGGTTGATTTCTTCGACCAAAGACGGTGCTCCAGCATGGCCACATTCTTAGGGCTGAAACATATAATGGAATATTAATAGAATAATACATACATACATACATACATACATACATACATTCACACATACACACACACACACACACACACACACACACACACACACACATATATATATATTAGATAATGAATTGTATGGTATACACCGGGTACCTTACCGGTAAAGCACGTTCACTTTCACAGTGTTCGTTGGGTATTTTAGTTTTCAACGAATCCACTCACAAAACCCAAAACCCGAGGCTATAGTGGCAGACACTTGCCCAAGGTTCCACCGTTGGGACTGAACCCGGAACCGTGTGACTGGAAGCAAGCTTCTTACCGAAAACAGCCACAACTGCGCCTGTGTGTGTGTGTGTGTGAAGAGATTTGGTGTGTCATCGTATATGTGGCTCAGTGCGTCTACCTCTGAGTATGACTTTATCTTTCTATCATCGTTTTGATTCTTTTATTTGGAATTCAAGTCAATATTTTTGTTTAACCAAGGGGCCATTCTTGAGTAAACGGAGAAGTAGTCATGGGAATCGTAACAATCTCCATATACTTCTGTTTCCCAATATTCCGTATTTTGACGCCTCATTCCTATCTTAAACTTGCTAGCACTAAATTAGAGATAGATTTCGCTGCTACTTCTAGCACATCGAGCGACTTGCGTAACGGATCGTAGTTAAGAATTTACGTAGGAAGTGTGGTTAGGGCATCTGTATGCATGTGTATTACTATGGATGTGCGCGTGTGTGTGTGTGCGTATGCGGTTGCATGTACGTGCTTCTGTATGTGTGGTGTTCGGGAAGGATGTAGCCCACTTTCCTGTTTTATCTACACAAATCATCAACATACGCATCATCCCGTGACTGATCACAATAAAATATAGAGTACAGGCTGGTTGAAATTCAAACACACACACACACATATACACACACGCATATAAATACATGCGCGCGCATGAACACGCGTACACCTTAGTATATATGTAGACGTATATATGTATGTTAGTATAATTTTCATATATAGATCGGTGTGTATGAGTATATATATACATATACATATACATATATATATATATACATACATTTACATATATATATACATATATATATATATATATATATATATATACATGCATACATTTATATATATATATATACAATTATAAATATATATATATATATACATATATGCATATATATGTATGCATGTATATATATGTACATACATGAATACATATACACACACACACATATACATATATATATGTATTTTATGTTTATGTACATAAATACACGCTCGTTATTAGTGTCAATGTGTTTATATATATATATATATATATATATAACAAAGTGGAGTTGTAGGGTACCGCACGAGTGGAATTATATACGAAAGAACGTTTGAAAATGCAATTTTAAAAGATTTTTATTTACTTTACCGGTTTCAGTTTTTGGAAAAAGATTGTCAAAAGTAACATGTAAAAGTTTGGTTGTGTTAATTATTGGTTGTCACAAAATGCTACATTACATATATACAGTCTTTGGTAACAAGAACATGTTAAGGACATAAGAAAGTTTAACAAGTTCCTTAAAATATTGGGCACAAAATATTACAACATAAATATACATTCTCAAGAAAATCTTAGAGATAGTTTCCAGAAGGAATTATTAAGTACCTATAGGTAGAATCTAAATATCGAGGTAAAAATAGGCTCTGTGTGTGTGTGTGTGTGTGTGTGTGTGTGTGTGTGTGTGTGTGTGTGTGTGTGTGCATTTGTCTAAGTTTGTCTAAGTTTGTCTCCGTACATTTATTTTATCTAGGTGTGTCTGTAAAAGTAAAATTTGTTACTTCGCGATTCTGTTACATTGATTAGACGCGCTCTATCGTAGTTCCGGCATGCAGTTACATTTGCAACACACTTCACAACACAATATAAAATAATTCTACATAGAAAAATATTTACAGATAAAATATCAATATTTCATACAATTCCCCACGAACATGAACGATTGGTTTTGAATGCGATATTCATATTGCAACACAAGGCTACAATTTACATACAGCAGGGAAACATCACAAACAAGCTAAATACGATTGGTAACTTATAGAAGCCACCGGCTCAACAACCCCAATCTATTGTTGACCAGCAGGTTAAGTCGGTGGATTTTCAAAGTCTCCTTGATCCGGAGATTTTCAACATTTCCCTCAGTAGCCGTTATTGAAACGTTTCTCTCGTTGGTAGTGTTACCGCATTACAGGAAGTGTTTGCAGGAGGTAAACGCGTGATGTCAGGTGTTCCTTCGGTCTGAGGTAGAATGGTCGGATCGTACAACTGATGTAGTAATCGCCGCACTTGCTCTTGTCGCGAACGGTGGAGTTTGCTAAAGCACAGAGATGATGTTTAATGTATAAGATATCGAGGCCTTTTTATTTCTAATAGTAGTAATGTGCCTCTCCATGAAGTGAGATAACCTCAAGAAACAGATGTTAGAAAGATTCTTCGTGCCATATTTATTTGGTTTGTATCTGTAGGCAGCGTTGGTAACAGATGCTGGGTACTCGTTGGATCCTACGATCTTGCAGATCTGGGTGATACAGCATAAAACATATCTGGGCCTGTGAATAATAGATGCAATCCACCCGGTGTGCTTTCAACAAGCCGCCATCAGTCCACTCCACTTTCACTCTCAATGCATAGATTGACATGGCAGTAGTAACAATCACTTGCCTAAGATTCCAGTCACCGAGATCGAATCCAGCACAGAGAAATTGCGCCACTAACATAAGAGTACAACAGAAGAGTATTACATGTCAGAGTAAAACACGTTTTCATAAAAATTATAATCAAAAAGTTCTATAAACAATACTGGAAGTAGTACATAACCAAGCACGTTATCAGTATAATGATAACCTACATTAATTATATCCTGGTGCTAAAGTTGCTTGGTAGTTGTAGTAGCTTTTGTTGTTTAGCTCTAAGTAGACACAAATCGAACAGACATGACCCTAAAGCATTCCAACCGCGACTATCCTGTGCTTCTTCTTATTTTTTCTTTCAAATTAGTGTATCTAGGATGATAGAAAATACAATTTCTTTATATGATTCGAGGAAAATTTATCTATTATACATAGCTGAGCAAACGACCATATAGAGTCACTCGTAGTTCTTGCTACATGGTCATCAATTTACATATACACACACACACACACACACACACACATATATATATATATATATATATATATATATACATACATATATACATATATATCTATATATATATATATATATATATATATAATATATATATATATATTTATATATATATACATACATATATATACATACATACATATACACATATATATATATATACAAACATACATACATATTTATAAGTAGAAAGAAGAAAGAAGAAAAGTGATTAAAAGATCCAAGCTTTTGACGCTTTTATAGATATTTCAAAATTATGATGCTATGATGCTAGGTGTTTCCATTATTTTGTCCAACTCGTATATATATATATATGATTAGGTAGTTCACGGCATGATATGTAATAAGCTACGAGACCTTGGCATTGCTAGTTAACTGGGAGAGTGGATGCATGACTTCCTTAAAGACAGAAGTCAGGTCATTGCAGCCAATGGTGCCCTTTCTGAAGAAACTCAAATCATAAGTGGCGTCTCTCAGGGAACTCTGGTAGAGCCATTACTGTTTATAATAGCTTCTTAGACATGCCCGCGGTCACTCGGACAGCCACAGTCACTAGCTGCGCTGATGATACAAAAATATCACAGTCAATAAAAAATCAAGATGACGTCGCAAGCTTACAGCAGGACCTAAATTCGATATACAAGTGGACTGAACTAAACAACATGCAGTTTAATGCTGGAAGTGTCAAGCTCTGCACTATCAATGCACGAATGCACAACAGTCTGCATTTACAGGAACTGAAGGCACTACAATCCCAGAGTCACAGGCAGTGAAAGACTTGTGAATCCGTATGTGCAATGTCACATCACTCTATATGCACATTACCAAGAAGGCAGCAAAGTGCAAACAACTGGCAGGATGGACACTCTGGTCCTTAAAGAGAAGAGACCGAGAAGCTATGTTGACCCTGTAGAGAACCTTTGTCCTCAGACGCCTAGCCTACTGTTCCCACTTACGGTCACCACATAGTGCAAAACTAACAGCAGAGCTACAGGGATAGGCTGAGAAAACTGCAACTTTACTCCCTGAAACGAAGGCGCGACATATTTGCAATAATCTACATATAGAAAACTCTAGAAGGGCTAGTACCTAATTTCGGCATTGAGCGTTATACAAATGCCGCTATTTTATTGGCCGCTATTTTATTGAACCAAAGGTACCATCCACTTCGAAATTCAGGACAAGGTACAAGTATCCCAAGAGCTTTCTTGAAGTTGACAAGTAATTTTCTGATTTTCTGTTGATGTATATTACACCTTCTAGGGTACTTCCTTAACTTCACGTTCTTAACCACACTATATAGCTCTTCTTCAAATCTGGTTAGGTGTTGGTTAGTCGGTGGGTTATCTCTGGATTTGAATACTTTTCTTAGTGAGTCACCATGTTCAGGTTTGTTGTTTGGTTTAAGTTCCTTGTCGAAAAACAAAGCTTCCACCGCATTCTACGTACAAATTGGTTCGTTTTCTCCAAAAAGATCACGTATATATCACTGGCCTGCAACAAAAATTAACAGATCTGCATGAGGCGGAAGTAGATGTCTTCAAAAATGTATAGA
>NC_043003.1:98943253-98950753 GCF_006345805.1 Octopus sinensis
ACGCTTATGCACCTTCACAATGAAAGCTTAAGCTTTAATTCTTCAATATGAAAGGCGTTACATAAGGCTGTATTTTGGCTCCTGTACATGAAAACGATGGTAGCCTTAATATGCATTATATGAACGCCCACGAGTTCACGGACAACAAATCCGGAATACCAGTGTTCGCCAAATTTCATTGAGCGAACATATAGAGACATGTGGTCAGAAAATGTTTCTAATTTTCCGTTCCACAAACTAGATGACAGAAGCGAGGTTGGAAGAGAGATAGAAGAAAAATGACTTAATTAAAATGTTCAAACCTGTTCTGAATGGAAATAACAGCAATAATATAACAACCTGTTAATGATGTGGATTAACAAATATAAACATGTTACAGAATATCGGTACGCCTGGAAAACCGTGATGTTTAAGAGCATGGTAGTTGATCAAAAAGGTATTCTAAAACTTCAGCTGGTTGGAGCGTTCTAAGAGGTACTAAAGTTGTCAAGAACTCAACAGACCGTTCAACAAATTTAAATCTAATGAGTACATTATGTATGAAAGCGGTAACTAAGTTACGAGCTGGCAGAAATGTTAGCACGCCTGGCGAAATGCTTAGCGGTATTTCGTCTGCGTTACGTTGTGAGTTCAAATTCCGCCGAGGTCGACTTTGCCTTTCATCCTTTCGGGGTCGATAAATTAAGTACCAGTTACGCACTGGGGTCGATGTAATCGATTTAATACCTATGTTTGTCCTTGTTTGTCCCCTCTGTGTTTAGCCACTTGTGGGTAATAAAGAAATAGGTAACTAAGTTAATATACCATAATAAAAAACGTTAAAACCAGACTGTGTTTTAACTTTATTTAACTGTTATATATATATATAAGAAATATTGCATTTTCTAAATCTCTCATAGAAAGTTATGCAGTAGCAGCACGATAAAGGGATGACTTGTTGCCAACTTAATGTGGCAGTCCCAGGAAAAGGAAGAATGCTACTGCTATTTAGCCCCCAAGAACCAAAGCTTTATCGTGCTGCTACTGCATAACTCTCTCCGAGAGATTTAGAAATGCAATATTTCTAATTTTGTAGATCAGTGAATTTATTTCACTTGAAATTTTATAAGATTTCAACAGCGATTTAGCACTGACAGCTAGCAAAGCCAGGCTACTCCAGATTGGAGAAGGGCAATTACCCTGAAACAAGTCTCTGAATGCTGGCTTTGTTGGGTGGAGGTGCTTATCTCATCTGCTTGAAAACTTAAGGACACAGAACGCTTGTGTTGCGTAGCCAACTGGAAACGGTGTTTCTTGGGGCTAAATAGCAGTAGCATTCTTCCCTTTCCTGGGACTGCCACATTAAGTTGGCAACTAGGCTAGAAACGTTAAAGACATTTTCACTTCCCGAGCGTTATACATGTTTGTTGTCTACACCACCTGTCTTCGTCTCTTGTTTTTTTGTGAATTATCTCCCCACCCCCACATATATATATATAAGTGGTGGTGGTGTATGAAGCTGATTTATGAGAAATTGTTCGAATTGTAATAAAGTGTATAAGGTTAAGAGAAAATACTTTAAATCCGCATATAAATACACTTCGAATTCATTTGAATCTAGGAACGAAAGTGACTGTATATCCTTCCCACTGCGGAATAAAGAAGGTCATAATAAAGCGGAGCGTCGTAGAAAAGGCAAAAACCATATAAGGGAATCGACTATCAGTGGAATCTGTGCATTCATTGGTTGCGAAAAATTTTAATTTTTTATATTTAAGAAAAATAACAATATGATTCTTTTTTTAAATTGGCTTTCAAAATCGTTCTTAAACTTCAAGCAATTAATATCATTTAGTTAAAAATTATTTTTTCTAGTAGAGAAAGATTTTTTTCCTTCTATAGTAGAAAGAATTATTTTTGAAACTTTATATTTCAGGCACAAGTCGTGAAATGTTTTAGGGAATGGGGCTACTCGATCATATTGATCCCAGTGCTCGACCCGTACTTATTTCGTGAAGGTCAAATGGATGGAAGGCAAAGTTGATCCCGGCGAAATTTGAACTCAGAACAAAATGCCGTTCAGAATTTTTATCCGGCGTGCTAACGTTTCCGCCAGCTCAACTGTTCTTTTTTTGTTTTTTTACTGACTTTTTTTTTTTTAGCAAAAATAATTAACATAAAATCTTCGAAACAGTTATAGCGTATATATGTTAAAATTGTGGGCTGCCTCACGAACAAGTGTTCAGCAAAATTTGAAACTTCAAATTTTGATTAATGAATTGCTTTGCGTTTTTCTTAAAGTTTTGAATTATTAATTTTTAATTAACAATTTTCATTAATTGCTGTTAATTGCTGGTTAGGATTATTTCTGATATAGTTTGGATAATTTATTTACTTCTTGTAGTCTGGCTATTATGTAGTCAGATATAATATAATTTAATATTAATTTTATATATTAGTTTTATATTTTATATTGATGATAATGAAAAGTATGGAGGAAAGAAAAGTGGGAAGCACTCCGTCGGTTATGACGACGAGGGTTCCGGTTGATCCGAATCAGCGGAACAGCCTGCTCGTGAAATTAACGTGTAAGTGGCTGAGCATTCCACAGACACGTGTGCCCTTAACGTAGTTCTCGGGGATATTCAGCGTGACACAGAGAGTGACAAGGCCGGCCCTTTGAAATACAGGTACAACAGGAAGTAAGAGTGAGAGAAAGTTGTGGTGAAAGAGTACAGCAGGGATCACCACCATCCCCTGCCGGAGCCGCGTGGAGCTTTAGGTGTTTTCGCTCAATAAACACTCACAACGCCCGGTCTGGGAATCGAAACCGCGATCCTATGACCGCGAGTCCGCTGCCCTAACCACTGGGCCATTGCGCCTCCGCTGGAAAGAAAAGTACACACATATAATAGATGTCGAGCTAGCAGACTCGTGACTGCGCTAAGAAAAGTGCTCAACAGCATTTCTTCCGAATTTACTGAGTTCAAATGCCGCCATGGTCAACTTTAGGGGTCGATAAAATAAGTACCAGTTTAACTCTGGGATCGATGTAATCGACTTACTCCTTTTCCCAAAATCACTAACCTTGTAACAATGAGCAGATATAAATAATTGCTTAAACCTTTTACTGCGGAAAGCAGTTTTGTTTCCCAATCTATCTTTTGTTTAGAAATGTCATGTTCGAAATGTCAAGTTTATTGAGCAATGCGACTGGTAGAAAATACCACTTGTATTTTTGGTAGAAATGTAACATCATTAGTGGAATATCCATGAAATTTGGTTTCACAGTGAAAAGGTTAGTATTACAGTTATATTACGAATCGAACGATTTATGTACTTGGCTTGTGTTTCATTTATGTATTGATTACAACTATTAATTACAAGTACATTAAGGGAGGCGAGTTCGTGAAATCGTTAGCATGCCGGGCTACATGCTTAGCGGCATTTCGTCTGTCTTTATGTTCTGAGATTAAATTCCTCCAGGATCGACTTTACATTGCATATTTTCGGGGTTGATAAAATAGGTACCAGTTGACCAGTGGAGTAATTGTAATCGACCTATCTCCAAACACCAAATATTATATATATATAGTCATTACAGATATAGGGTGAAATATAATTAATTTAAATATAACTATTTCTAAAATTTTCGGTATGTGGTTAAGCAACTTGTTGCAAAAAACCCTTTTTATATATATATATACATATATATTGCTGGCTTTGTGCCAAAATTTGAAATCTATTACTAATAGATTCAATGTTATTATATTAGATCAGCATTTATACACATAATGCAGTTATAACATTAAATTGGGTTTGAGGTGACTGTTTAAACATTTATTACTTCAAGAAGGGATTCTTTGACTTAATCTTTAACCATTTGGAAAGCGTTAAATGCAGAGATTAAATTAAAAAAATGATTTATAAGCATTATACTATAGTGTTTCTATACAGTCATAGTTCACCATCTTAATATCTTCTGCACGGACTTTCTTACACAAACCCATACTCTGTTCGTATATATTTAGTATATTTAAATTCCCTAAGATTAACCAATTATTCATGTATTCTCAAAACCACACACTCATAAACCAAACATGCTCCACACCAAGCAACATACTAATATATTCAAGAGTGTAAATCATTTTACTGAATGTATGATACATGTGCATGTATATAGAGACACAGCCAATACACACAGAAACCGAACAAAGGAGATTTATTTATTTTTAATTGTTCCTATACATACATACATACATGGTGGCTGCCCCTTCGTTATTGAGTATGGCCATTGCACGAAGCTTAATCAATGTTGTTATCGTGCAATGCCTGTGCAAGAAGATTTTTTTAAAGTGAGGAAAGGCTGTGCACTGAATTAATCCCACTCACTAAGCAACAGCAGTCATAATCCGAAAAGAACAAGTCAACATCATCGGTAACCGCTGAGCCGCAGGTTTTATGTCGGAGTTATCCCAGTTACCTGAGTTACCTTCTCCTAGAAGGATGCCCCTACAATGGCTAGGAGTCCTTCACTCCCAATGGTTTAACCACGCGATCGGGTATTCAGTCCGTTTTTTTCTATGTCCCCGCGCATGATACATCCTTAAGACACTTATTGGATGGCCGTTGACTCTCAAGAGTTCCTTCGCCCTTTGACGGGTTTTGTTTTTCATCCCGCAGGGTGTCCAATAAACACCCTCCTCACCAAGCAAGCTTGGTGGGATTGCCGGTTTAGTCGCCGACAACCCGACCATGCAACAGGTTGTACTCGGTTACATACATATTACCGGTAGCATTCGAAAGTGACCTGACATACATACATACGTACATACATACATACATACATACATGCATACATGCATTCATACATACATACATACATACATACATATACATACATACATACATGCATACATGCATTCATACATACATACATACATACATACATACATACATACATACATACATACATACATACATAAATGCGTAACACATTCCAGACATGGCTATGTGGTTCAAAAACTTGCTTTCCAAACCACGTAGTTTCGGGTTCAGTCCCATTGCGCAGCACCTTGAGCAAGTATCTTCTAGTCTTTACAATAACTCTGGTCGACCAATGCCTTGTGAGTGAGTTTGGTAGAGGGAAAATGTTATGTGTACATAGCTTTGTGTGTCTTTCTATCTGTGTTTGTCCCCACTATCGCTTGAATACTGGTGATGGATCCTTTACGTCCGTGTATGACAGCAGTCAAATAACTGAAACAATAATATACATATATATATATATATATTATATATATATATATATATATACATACAACAAATTACTAACCGACAACATAACTAAAACATACAAGAAGACACACCCCCATCTCTTTTATTTCAATTAATGTAGAGGCAAAAGTATTGGCCGCAAGTTTTAAAATAGAAGATATAGTAGAAAAGCTTACACCACGAAATAATTTTGTAACCCTGAAAGACCATAAAAATAATTTACGCAAAATTTTCGTTATAGATTAATAAGTCCCACAAAAAGTGAAATAAGAATTATTAGTAAATTCATATTAGATAATATTATACGACATATCAGAGCATACTCTAACCTTACTCAATGGATATGCAGTACTGCAACTATTGAATGGTTTAAGAAAATAGAAGATAAATCCAAATGCAAATTTATACGATTCGATGTCGTAGATTTTTACCCTTCGATCTCCAAAAGTTTGCATCAGAAGGCACTTGAATTTAGTTATGCTACTATAACAAACTCTGATATAGATACAATTATGATCGCAAGGAAGTCATTACTTTTTCCTGATAATTACTATTCGATACAAAAGAATGGAGACAAGTTATTTGATGTGGTACTGGAGAGCTATGATGGTGCAGAGATAGCTGACATTATAGGCCTTTATATCCTAGATATCCCCAGAAAAGAAATAAAAACTAATATAGGTTTATACTGGAACGATGGCCTGGGAGTGATACATATGGATATGATATGGATATGGATATGGATATGATACGGAAAAATATTTAGACGATTAGATCTAAGAAGCACAATTTATTACTAACTTTAAAGAAGTCAGCCTCCTAGATATTAACATGAACGTTAACACAGGCAAATTTAAACTCTAAAATAACCCAAATTAGGAAGCCTTGTATGTAGACATAGGTTCCAACCACCTACAACAGTCATTAACTAGTCGACAATATTAGCAGGTGCACCTTCAATTTATCCGACGATTAAAACACTTTTGAAAAAGCCGCCCATATAATGCTGAATTAGAAAGAATAGCATAAACTACATTAAGCCAAATACAAATAGACCAAGAAGATTCAGACAGAGGAAAATCTTATGGTTTAACGCACTTTATAGCATAAATGTAGTCACTAACATAGCTAGGAAATTCTTAAAATTAATAGACAATCACTTCCCATATTCACACAAATGCCAAGAGAATTTTCAACATAAATACTGTTAAAGTCAGCTATAGTTGCCTCCCCAATATAGGTCAATAGTACTCAACCACAATAAAAATAAACACACCAGAAATACTCCTGATAGACAATGCAACTTCAGATCTCCAAACTGCTGCCCTCTAAAGAACAACTGTCTTAAAAAAGAACTTGTATACAGGCCAAAATCACGGATCCCAACAGAGTACCAAAGACGTATATCGGAAACACGGACAACTAGTTCAAGGAAAGATACACACAACACCTGTCGTCATTCAGAGCCAAAAATAAAAGAACACGCAACTTACCTCTCGAATATGATATGGACATTGCAAGAAGATAAAATAAGTAACCCCCAGATAAAATGGAACATCATTGCAAAAGCCAGAAAATACAGAGGATGGGTACCAAAAAGGAACTCTGTATCACTGAAAATCTAAATATCATACAACTAACAGAAAACATCTAAATATTAGCGATAAAATCTTCTCTCCCCATATACACAAGCAATATTTTACACTTAAGCACTTCAAAGAGGAATACCCACCTGCGCCGCTACTCGCACCAAGATAACCCCTTTTTTAAATGTCAAATTTGAATATAAATAACACACGAACTCCACACAGAACAAATATTCCCCCGTAACGAACTACTTCAGCACACAAGCAAACGAACATCAAATACGCCCAGAATATAATATAAGATAATGCAAACATGTTCACCATCCAACATGATTGTTAACCCAAAAATCAAATCCAAAGGCGATAACCACTCAAAAAATGTCATCCAAAAGTAGCGCTCTTTGGATTCTTGGCTTTTTAAGAGAATCTCCCCAAATTCAACGAGACTGCGTTTTTATCCAAAATGAAGACGAAAACTATTCTTCCATGGGATCAGCTTGAAAAGTTAAGATATAAAGACACTTTATTATTTTTATGAAACCAATGGTAGCCTTAACACACTATAACAAATTCTATCGACCAATGTGATGTTGTGCACACACTTTCATCTTTCGACATTTACGTATCATTACTTTTGACGTCCCCAAACAGCGTTTAA